>NW_017670300.1:679199-823875 GCF_001879085.1 Nicotiana attenuata
ACACAATGCCCCATACATGTTACGGCAGCGAAGAATAATTTCTAACGCCCCAACGCCATAGCACAGGCTACGCCACATCACACCACATCACAAATCACTCATTAAATAATGTTAGCATTTTACAAAATATATATTTTTGAGGCTGGTCAACAACCACCGATTCTGCCAAGCGCACGCTTGTCCCAACACATGGACCGGGCAGGAATAAAAAATATACTTTCAAACGGGTTTTGAAAAAGCAAGCACCAAAGCTTTAAAGCTCACTTACCTCGGTAACGAGAAGTCCTCAAACCTTGCAATGTCTAGAACACCAACCAAACGGCTTCCAATGGCCTCAATCTATCCAAAATACTGAATAACACGTCCTAATTAGTCTGAAATTTAATCAAACCAGTGATTTAATCAAACCAAACAGTATCTGAACAGGGTTGAAACAACAATTAACTAAGATTAAAATGAAGCAGAATCGAATTGCAAAGAATTATCGAGACAGGCTAACACACATTCAAGAATCGAACTATTGAATTAAAGGCTAAAATCATGCGTTGACAGTCAAATATATACACTAATTATTAAAATTGCTAGAACACATACTGAATCAAAAAGATAAGCAAAACATAAAACAAAAGAAACAAGAATCGAATCAGAATTAAAAGCAGGGAAAGCAGAATACCTAATAAAATTAGGAACTCGGTTAGGCAGTGTTGCTTGAATCCTCCAGGATTCTTGACACGTAACATCCCTAATCGTGTGTTTTCACAAGAACCCACATGATTAGGGNGGTCAAGGATTAATGAGTGGGGAGGTCATGGTGACGTGTGGGGTGTAAAGTTTGGGCCGGTTTGGACAGGTTCATGTTTGGCTCGAATCTTCAAATGAAGATTCGAGAAGTTCCAGAAGATTCGAGCCAAACGGTTTAGGATTTGGGTTGGGGTGGTTGGAAGGTCTTAGGGTGTTAATTTGGCGGCCATCGGAGAAGGTGAGGTTTTCCGGCCAACCTTCCATTTAAGATTCGAAGAGTTGGGGCCTGATTCGAGGGGAGCTATGGTGATGGTTGGAAAGGGGAGGAAGAGAGGAGTAAGGGGTGTATTTTTTGGGTGGTTTGGAGCTTCGCCGCCGGCGGCGGCGATTTCCGGCCGGCGGCGGACGGTGGCAAAGGGGTGGAGATACAGTGGGGTACGGTGGGGCTACGGTGTGGCGATTTCCGGCGAGATGTGAGAGTGGGGGTGCAGGGGAGATGAACGAGGGGGTAGGGGGTGTGTTTCGGACATATATATATTAAGTAAAACCAGCTTCAGGACCGTTCGATCAAAGAACCTCGACGGTCCTGATTGAACGAGTCCAAACGACGTCGTTTCACATGGGCTGGGGAATTGGACCAGGCAAAGTTGGACGGGTCTGGGACGGATCAGGCCTATTTTATTTGGGCTCAGCCATTTTGGCCCAATTTCTGGCAGCCCCTTTTGCATTTCTTTTGTATTTCATCTTGTATTTTTGTATTTTGTATTTATTCATTTTTCCTTAATTTTAAAAATGCTAAAACAAGACAAAGACTCAATTAAACTATTTAAAACTTCCTAAAATTACTTAAAACTCTATTTAGAAATAAAACGCAACAAATAACAATTAAGAGTGCAACAAGACTTTTTCTTTATTCTAAATCTAATTAATACCTAATTAATACTAACAATTGTGAAATTAAAATCCTTAAATGTATGTGCATATTTTCTGTATTTTTTATGAAAAATGCAACCAATTAACACAAAAACTCAAACAAAAATTCACAAAAAATTGTAAAATAATAAAGAACTCAATTATTTGAAACTTTTGGAATTAATTTGCTTAGGGCAAAAATCACGTGCTCACAGCGGCCTTGCCGCTTCTGCGGCCACTGCCTTCGCACCTGCGCTGTCGTAGGTGCGCAACACTTTCCTCCTGCGGTCCTCAGCAGCCTTGGCCCTTCCGCTTCTGCGCTTGCCTTGCCGCTTTTGCGGTGTCGCACCTGCGGCCCTTTTTCCGCAGGTGCGATTACACCAGAACTGCCCTTCAGCTACCCAACAAAGCTCCAAATTGATCCATTGACCATCCGCAATCACCCCAAGGCCGCCGGGACCTCAACCAAACCTACCAACAAGTCTTAAAACATAATATGAACTAAGTCAAACCTTCAAATCACATCAAACAACGCCAAAACCATGAATCGCATCCCAATTCAAGCTTAATGACCTTTAGAACTTCAAACTTTTACATTCGATGCCGAAACCTATCAAATCACGTCCGATTGTCCTCAAATTTTGCAAACAAGTCACATTTGACATTACGGACCTACTCCAACTTTCGGAATAGGAATCCGACCCCGATATCAAAAAGTCCACTCCCGGCCAAACTTTCCAAAAACCTTCAAATCTCCAACTTTCGCCAAATGACTTCGAAATGACCTACGGACCTCTAAATCCATATCCGAACGCGCTCCCAATGCCGGAATCACCATACGGAGCTATTCCCCAACTCAGAATCCCGAACGGACATCGATAACATTGAAATGCACTTCAACCCAAATTTATGAAATCCTTCCAAAATGCCAACTTTTCACAATAGGCGCCGAAGCGCTCCCGGGTCATTCGAAACCCGATCCGGACATACGCCCAAGTCCAAAATTATCATATGAGCCTGTAGGAACCATCAAAATCCCGATTTCGAGGTCGTTTACTCAAAAGTCACGCCTTAGTAATTTCTTCCAATTTAAAGCTTCCGAAATGAGAATTTTCTTTCTAAATAAACTCCAAACTTTCCGAAATTCAATTCTGACCACACGTACAAGTCATAATACCTGAAGAAGCTGATCATGGCCTTAAATTGCCGAACGACGCACTAGAGCTCAAAACGACCGATCAGGTCGTTACATAATATGTTAACATTATTGGTAATCTTTAATCATAAGTTATAAGCATTACCCTTTCCCCATGCTCAATTCGTCACATACTAATTCTTGTTAAACCTACCTATCTTTATACTGAATAAAACACTGATTAAATAATTTTTTAAGGTAAAATAGTTTTTACCAATATATTTTTCTTGAAATTTTTTGTCTTATCCCAACTACACCTAGAAATATAATAAATTTACGATCACATAAATAATGAATAAAAATATAAATAAATATTATATGCTTCAGTACACGGTTTATGTTTAGGTGTTTATTTTTTATTTAATGTCTTTGATGGTTTTATCTAAGGATATTATATATTGAAGAAAAAAATAGTGAAACTATCACTGGTTCTAGGGTAACGCACTAGTGGAATGCTACTTATCGTCTGAGAACCAGTTCATGTGAAATGTTGGTGTGAAAGGGATACTCCTATTATAAATAAAATCACTTCTAGTTCAATGCCGAAAATTTTAAATTATTATATGATTTCTGTAGGGAAAATTGCAGTCAATAGAAAAGGCATAAATGATTTTCTGTGCTGCCAACTATTATTTCACTACTAGAAAATTATGCCAAATTTCCAACCACAAAATCCGTCGGAAATCAATTGAAAATCTCTTATTTCCGAAGGATTTCTGTCGGTCAAGTGGTCGGAAAAATGATGGTTGCAAAATAGTTGCGATGGAATCGGTCGCAAACTTCCGACATTTTGGTCGCAATGGGGAATTGTGCAGTTTACTGGATGAAATTAATGCTTGCGACTACTTTTGTCGGTATATTTGCGACCGATTCAGTCACACCATTATTAATATATAATTTATTTTCCAACCGATTCGTTCAGTAATTTAATTATTATTTAGATTATCCGACCGAATCGGTCGGAAATAAATAAACTATTAATTAAAACATCGACCACTTCAGCCTCAAATCTGAGAATTTCTAGATCAAATTTTCGACAACTTTGGTCGAAAATCAGTCGCAAAATTTGGTAAAATATAGCAGAATTCTGTTGTATTTTAAGCCACACCCCTGCCAAATCAAACAACCAATGCATAACAATCAATATCACAAATATTCTATCAATTGAACCTAAAACAACAAGTATCAAACATTGGCCAATATAAATATGATGCAACAGACACTGCAAATGGAGTGAATCCATCAGCACATAATCCCAGCGTAATATTTCTCGGTTCACCGTCCAAGTCTGGAAACACCGTATTAAAATGCTTCCATTCTTCTCCATCTGATGGATAACATAGCACACCATTTGGCCTTCTATGTTCATAGTTCCATCTCATATGAGGAGCGGAACTCATTGATGCATACAACCTCTTTAACCTTGGTATAAGGAGTAAGTAGTGCATCGCTTTCACTGGAACCTTCTTCTGTTTAGCATTTGTGACTTCTTTGTGACGCGGCTGGTTACAAAATTTTCAATTTTCTAAAGTTGTATCATCCTTATAAAATAACATGCAACCTTTCTCACAATAATCAATCCTCTCCGATGAAAGACTCAACTTGGAAACCAATTTCTTTGCCATGTAAAACTCTTTAGGTAAGTCAATCTTGGTCGGATTAAGTTCATTCATAAGGCCAATGATAGAATCCATGCCCGCTTGAGAAATAGAATTATCCGATTTAATACTTAGTAATCTAACTACAACAGACAACTTGTAATGCGATAAAACGGACAACTAGCTTCCTCTAACTGTTTGAAGAATCTCTTAGCCTCATCATTTTTTTTGGATTGAGCCCTAGGGAACATCTCAAAAGCATCACTCATAATTTCATTAAATTTAGAATTATCAACGTTAATATTCTCCGCTATGGGACTACTGTAACGACCCGATCGGTTGTTTTACATTCTAGAACCTCGTTCCCCTAAATAAGACTTCCCGTACATGTTTTTTCTGGTTTATGACTTGTGGGGATAGTTAGTTTAGGATTTGGAAGTGTTTGGATTGAAATCGGAACACTTGGTTCCTTAAGTTAGCCTTAAAAGGCTAAGTTTGACTTCGGTCAATATTTTGAGTAAACGACCCCGGAATCAGGATTTGACGGTTCCAATAGATTCGTATGATAATTTCGGACTTGGGTGTATCGGATCGGGTTTTGGGTGACCTCGGAGCATTTTGGCGTCTAATAGTGAAAGTTAATTCTTTGAAGGTTTTAGAAGTTCTTAAAATTTAGGTTGGGGCGGGTTTTGGTGATATCGAGGTCCAAATAGAATTCTGAGACTGGGAATAGTTTTGCAATGTCATTTAAGACTTACACGCAAAATTTGGTGTCATTCCGAGTAGTTTAAGTATGTTTCGGCGCATTGGGGGTAAATTAAAGTACTTGAAGTTCATAAGTTTAATTCAATTGGTTTGGGGTGTGATTCATAGTTTTAATGTTGTTTTGGGCGTTCCGAGAGTTTGAACGAATTTGTTTTATGATTTCAAACTTGTTGGTATGTTCGGGCAGGGCCCTGGAGTGTCAATCGGACGAGGCTCAGACCAAGGTGGAAATTGAGAGCAACAGATGAAGCTCCTAGCTGCTGTCATAATCACACCTGCGCTTGGCCAGCCACAAGCCGCAAAAGTGAAACAATGAGGGCAGCCCGCCATCCGCTGGTGCGGAAGTTTTGGCGCACCTGCATGACCGCAGGTGCGAGTCCAGTGGTCGCATGAGCGGAAGGCGCGCAGAAGTAGCCCTTTTTGTCCGCAGATTTGGAGCTTGGCCAGGTTAAGGAAATTAACACCTGCAAGGATTTTTCCGCAGGTGAGGGACGGTAGATGCGGCCAAGGCACCGCAGGTGCGAAAATCGCTGGGCAAAAGGGTTCATTTAATACGGGATTTAAGCCATTTCTAACACATTTCTCTCGCTCTTTGGGCGATTTTTGGAGCTTCTTGAGAGGGTTTTTCACCTAGCACTTGGAGGTAAGTGATTTCTACCAATTATGAGTTAAACACAACATTATAGGTAGATTCTAACATGTAAATTAGTGAAAAGTATGGGTTTAGGTGAAAACCTAGGTTTTTGATAAAAATGAGATATAACCACGAAATTTATCATGGAATTTAGTGAAAATTATATATTTGAGTTCATGAGGTTATGGGTAACAATTTTCTTCAAAAAATTCCGGAATCCGGGCACGTGGGCCCGGTGGTGAACTTTAGGAATTTTGCAAATAGGCTTGGAAAATCACATTGATAGTTAAGATATGAACTTCTAAGCATGTATTGATTATTTTAAGTAATATTTTATTAGTTGCGAGTCGTTTGGCGCCAAATTGAGTGATTGGGCACAATCTTGGACCGTAAAAGTAGGCCTTGAGACGAGGTAAGTCTCTTTTCTATCCTTGTAAGAGGAAATTTACCCCTTAGGTGAACTAAACTAATATGTGCTATTTCTTGTGGGGGCTACGTATGCACAAGCTTAAGGTGACGAGAGTCCATACGTAGCTACTATTCCTGCCTATGTCCGGGTAGTTTTAGGTTTACACCATGCTTTATGGATACCGTTATCTGATTCTATTTGTTAATTGTTTCGAATGCGGCTAAGTTAAGGATCTTAAGATTTCAAAGGTTGGAAGTTGAATTTCTTTATTTTTAAAAGAATTGAGGGATGTTATGATTAGCCTGATAAATTATATTTAACCGCGTCGCAAGTATATTCCGCGAGTGGGGTGACTTTTCCACTACTCTCAGGGGAACGGGCCGTTCGCCTCGGCAGGTTAATAGATGCATCTATGGTTCAAGCCGTTCGACCCTCAGCAGTGCACACAGATATGTATACATATAAGTGGATAGGGCCATACGTTCTCGGTATAATTCGTTCGTGATAATAGAACTGGAAGTCCCTTTATATTTGATATTAATTCATTTGTTTGAAAGACAACAAGTATCAAACATTGGCCAATATAAATATAATGCAATAGACACTGCAAATGGAGTGAATCCATCAGCATATAATCCCAGCCTAATATTTCTCGGTTCACCGTCCAAGTCTGGAAACACCCTATTAAAATGCTTCCATTCTTCTCCATCTGATGGATGACATAGCACACCATCTGACCTTCTGTGTTCATAGTGCCATCTCATATGAGGAGCGGAACTCATTGATGCAGACAACCTCTTTAACCTTGGTACAAGGAGTAAGTAGTGCATCGCCTTCACTGGAACCTTCTTCTGTTTAGCATTTGTGACTTCTTTGTAACGCGACTGGTTACAAAATTTGCAATTTTCTAAAGTTGTATCATCCTTATAAAATAACATGCAACCTTTCTCACAACAATCAATCCTTTCTGATGAAAGACTCAACTTGGAAACCAATTTCTTTGCCGTGTAAAACTCTTTAGGTAAGTCAATCTTGGTTGGATTAAGTTCCTTCATAAGGCCAATGATAGAATCCATGCCCGCTTGAGAAATAGAATTATCCGATTTAATACTTAATAATCTAACTGCAACAGACAACTTGAAAAGCGATTTACCTTCATAAAGCGGACTACTAGCTTCCTCTAACTGTTTGAAGAATCTCTTAGCCTCATCATTTTTTTTGGATTGAGCCCTAGGGAACATCTCAAAAGCATCCCTCCTCGTTTCACTAAATTTAGAATTATCAACGTTAATATTCTCCGCTATGGGACTACTGTAACGACCGGATCGATCGTTTTACTTTCTAGAACCCCGTTCCCCTAAATAAGACTTCCCGTACGTGTTTTTTCTATTTTATGACTTGTGGGGATAGTTAGTTTAGGATTTGGAAGGATTCGGATTGAAATCGGAACACTTGGTTCCTAAAGTTGGCCTTAAAAGGCTAAGTTTGACTTCGGTCAACATTTTGAGTAAACAACCTCGGAATCAAGATTTGACGGTTCCAATAGGTTCGTATGATGATTTCAGACATGGGTGTATCGGATTGGGTTTTGGGTGACCTCGGAGCGTTTTTGCGTCTAATAGTGAAAGTTGATTCTTTGAAGGTTTTAGAAGTTCTTAAAATTTGGGTTGGGGCGGGTTTTGGTGATATCGAGGTCCAAATAGAATTCCGAGACCGGGAATAGTTTCGTAATGTTATTTAAGACTTACACGCAAAATTTGGTGTCATTCCGAGCAGTTTAAATATATTGAAGTACTTGAAGTTCATAAGTTTAATTCAATTGGTTTGGGGTGTGATTTGTAGTTTTAATGTTGTTTTGGACGTTCCGAGAGTTTGAGCAAATTCCTTTTATGATTTCAAACTTGTTGGTATGTTCGGGCAGGGCCCCGTAGTGTCAATCGGACGAGGCTCAGACCAAGGTGGAAATTGAGAGCAACAGTTAAAGCTCCCAGTTACTGTCATAATTGCACCTGCGCTTGGCCAGCCATGAGCTGCAAAAGTTAAACAATGAGGGCAGCCCGGCATCCGCTGGTGCGGATGTTTTGGCACACCTGCGTGACCGCAAGTGCGTGTCCAGTGGTCACATGAGCAGAAGGCGCACAGAAGCGGCCCTTTATGTCCGCAGATCTGGATCTTGGCCAGGTAAAGGAAATTAACACTTGTGAGGATTTTGCCGCAGGTGAGGGACCGTAGATGCGGCCAGGCACCGTAGGTGCGAAAATCGTTGGGCAAAAGGGTTCATTTAATACATGATTTAAGCCATTTCTAACATATTTCTCTCACTCTTTTGGCGATTTTTGGAGCTTCTTGAGAGGGGTATTCACCTAGCACTTGGAGGTAAGTGATTTCTACCAATTATGAGTTAAATACAACATTATTGGTAGATTATAACATGTAAATTAGTGAAAAGTATGGGTTTAGGTTAAAACCTAGGTTTTTGATAAAAATGAGATATAAGCACGAAATTTATCATGGAATTTAGTGAAAATCATATATTTGAGTTCATGAGGTTATGGGTAACAATTTTCTTCAAAAAATTCCGAAATCCGGGCATGTGGGCCCGGTGGTGAACTTTAGGAATTTTGCAAATAGGCTTGGGAAATCACATTGATAGTTAGGATATGAACTTTTAAGCATGTATTAATTATTTTAAATAATATTTGATTAGTTGCGAGTCGTTTGGCTCCAAATTGAGGGTTTGGGCACAATCTTGGACCGGAAAGTAGGCCTTGAGACGAGGTAAGTCTCTTTTCTAACCTTGTAAGAGGAAATTTACCCCTTAGGTGAACTAAATTAATATGTGCTATTATTTGTGGGGGCTACGTATGCACAAGCTTAAGGTGACGAGAGCCTATACATAGCTACTATTCCTGCCTATGTCCAGGTAGTTTTAGGTTTACACCATGCTTTATGGATACCGTTATCTGATTCTATTTGTTAATTGTTTCGAATGCGGCTAAGTTAAGGATCTTAAGATTTCAAAGGTTGGAAGTTGAATTTCTTTATTTTGAAAAGAATTGAGGGATGTTATGATTTTCTGATAAATTATGTTTAACCGCGTCGCAAGTATATTCCACGAGCGAGGTGACTTTTCCACTACACTCATGGGAACGGGCCGTTCGCCTCGGCAGGTTAATAGATGCATCTATGGTTCAGGTCGTTCGACCCTCGGCAGTGCACACAGATATGTATACGTATAATTGGAACGGGCCGTATGTTCTCGGCATAATTCGTTCGTGATAATAGAATTGGAAGTCCCTTTATATTTGATATTAATTCATGTTTGAGAGATTACTTTTTTAAAAATGGAGGAAATGATTTAGTTCTTAAATATAGTGAAAGGATTGTTCAGTTATTTCTTATTCTGAGTTTTATTGTCATCTCTATACATCATGTTTAATTAGAATTTCATATTACTATATTGTTGACACTTAGTAAGGCCTGCAGCAACTGGAGTCTTTCTTTTGTTATATTTTCTGTCCATTTCATTTCAGATAGTGGACTAGTATTCTTTTGTATATTCTACTAGAATGCTCATATATTTGTGATACCAGTCTTGGCACACACTAGTAGACTTATGATTTTTGGGTTTATTTTTATGATTTCGATTTGCACTCAGTTGCTTTCGTTTAATTATCTTTCATCTGTCAATTCCTAAATCTTTGAAACATGAGGAAAGTTATTTACTTAGAAAACTTATTTAAAACGGGAAATCACTCGATTGTTCAGTGTTGGCTTGCCTAGCAATGGTATTGGGCGCCATCATGACATATAATAGAATTGGGTCCTGACAACATTGTATCATAGCACTAGGTTCACGTAGGTCTCACAAGTTATCGGCATGCCTAATAAAGTCTTGCGGATCGGCGCGGAGTCGTACGTACTTATCTTTGACAGGCTATAGGGTGTTAGAAAGCTACTCTTTATTCATCTCCTATCCTGCAGTTGATGGTATGCTAAGTTTCTTTCTCTTATTCTCTCATAGATGGTGAGAACGCGCACGGCGGACGTTCCTGACCCGGGAGGAGCTGCTCCCCCTATTGCTAGATGTCGAGGTAGAGGTCGGGGAGGGCACCTGCCCGAGGTAGGGGATGAGGATGTCCCAGAGTTGCCCCAGTTTCCCCACCAACGGATCCAGTAGAGGATCCCATTATTGAGGAGCAGGGGTGCCCGCAGCAGAGCCAGCCCCGGTACATTTCATGTCAGCACCGGGCTTTTAGGAGTTCATTGGCCGTATGATGCGGTTCATGGATTCTATGACCTAGGCTGGTTTATTTCCAGTAGACCCAGCCACATCTCAAGCGGGAGGGGGAGCACAGACCCCTACTGCTTAGGCTCCTAGGCATACAGCTGCCGTATATCAGACCCTGGGTACGATACCTATGGGCGGGGCCCAGCCAGTTGCAGCGGCTGTACCTGAGCCTAGACCAGCTGCAGCCGGCGAGCCGCAGATGCTCTTGGATAGATGGACTAGGCTACTCCCTCCTGTCTTCGGAGGTGAGCGACATGAGGATCCCCAAGACTTCATTGATAGGTGCAGGGACAGACTGCACAACATGAGGATATTGGAGTCCCATGGCGTGGATTTCACTACTTTCCAATTGGCGGGCAGGGCCCGTAGGTGGTGGCAGTCTTATCTTCTCGGCAGGCCAGTGGGTTCTCCTCCCATGACTTGGGACCAGTTTACACATCTTTTCTCGGATAGGTATATCTCTCCCTCCCAGAGGGAAGAGTTGAGGTGTTAGTTTGGGCAGCTTGAGCAGGGTCAGATGTCACTGACCAATTATGAGGCGAGATTCTCTGAGTTGTCTCGCCATGCACTTATGATACTTCCTACTAACGCAGAGAGAGTGCGGAGGTTCATTGCGGGGTTGCACTCCGGTATTCTGGCTAGTATGGCCCGAGAGGCTGAGATGGGGACTTCGTATCAACTAGTAGTGGAGATTGCTCGGAGGATTAAGGGCTACCACCAGAGGGGTAGAGAGCAGATGCAGCGGAAAAGAGGACCCATTTCTCTGGAGAGTTTAGAGGTGCCCCGGCTAGGGGCAGAAGTCAGTTTGGGAGGGGTCAGCCTAGCAGGCCCATACATCCAACATCACCACCTCCTCGGGGTGCTCTAGCACGACCCCATTTTAGTGCTATGCTAGAGAGTTCTTACCGCCCACCAACTATTCAGGGTTCTTCCAGTGGTACTCGGGTCATCAGGGTTCTTCCAACGATTATTTCAGTGCCATGCCAGAGAGTTCATACCGCCCACCAGCTATCTAGGGTTCTTCTAGTGGGTATTCAGGCCATCAGGGTCAGACTTCGTGACAGCTGTCTATGGTGCCGAGAGGTTGTTATGAGTGTGGGTATTCGGGTCACATGAATAGATTTTTCCCCAGACTTCGCGGCCGAAAGGCATTACAACAGGGTCATCAGCCCATTATTAGAGCACCAGCCGTCTGACCGCCCATAGGCGGAGGGCAGGTAGGTAAAGGCCGTCCTAGTGGTGAAGGCTAGGTAGGGGGAGGTCATCCAGCTACTGTTCAGTCAGGCGGAGGCCAGCCAGCCGGCGCTCCATCCAGGTTCTATACCTTTCCTGCCAGACCAGATGCAGTGGCCTCAAATGCCGTGATCGCAGGTATCATTTCAATCCACAGTAGTGATGCTTCGATTTTATTTGATCCAGGGTCGACCAATTCATACGTGTCATCTCTATTTGCTCATTTCCTGGATATTCCTCGTGAGTCCTTGGGTACTCCAGTTTATGTGTCCACTCTTGTGGGTGATTCTGTTATTATGGATTGGATCTACCAGTCCTGTGTGGTAACATTTTGTGGTTACGAGACTAGAGCGGATCTTGTGTTGCTTGATATAACTGACGTTGAGGTCATCCTTGGCATGGACTGGTTATCCTTATATCATGCCATCCTTGATTGTCATGCCAAAACTGTTACTTTAGCGATGCCAGAGTTGCCGAAATAGGAGTGGAAGGGTTCATCTGTCAGTACATCTAGTCGGGTCATCTCTTTTCTGAAGGCTCGACATATGGTCGAGAAGGGTTTTTTGCTTATCTAGCTTATGTTTGAGATACTACCGTAGAGTCTCCGGCGATTGATTTAGTGTCAGTAGTCCGGGTGTTTGCCGATGTGTTTTCTTCTGACCTTCCAGGCATGCCACCAGATCGTGACATTGATTTCTATATTGACTTGACTCCGGGTACCCAGCCTATATCTATCCCACCGTATTGTATGGCTCCGAAAGAGTTGAAGGAGTTGAAGGAGCATCTTGAGGAGTTGCTAGAAAGGGGTTCGTCAGACCAAGTGTGTCACCTTGGGGTGCACCAGTGTTATTTGTAAAGAAGAAATATGGGACTATGCGGATGTGCATTGATTACCGCCAGTTGAACAAAGTTACGATTGAGAACAAGTACCTGTTGCCGCATATTGATGATTTATTTGACCAGTTGCAGGGTGCTAGGGTGTTCTCTAAGATCGACTTGAGGTCGGGGTACCATCAGTTGAAGATCCGGGACTTGGATGTTCCGAAGATTGCTTTCCGTACCAGATATGGCTATTATGAGTTTCTAGTAATGTCCTCTGGCTTGACTGACGCCCCAACGGCATTTATGGGTCTGTTGAACAGAGTGTTCAGGCCTTATATTGATTTGTTTGTCATTGTCTTCATTGATGACATTTTGATCTACTCGCGTAGCATGGAGGAGCACGAGCAACATTTGAGAGTGGTGCTTTAGACATTGCGAGAACAGAAGCTATATGCAAAGTTCTCCAAGTGTGAGTTTTGGCTAGACTCTGTGGCATTCTAGGGGCAAGTTGTATTAGGCGAAGGTATTAAGGTGGATCCCAAGAAGATTGAGGCAATTCAGAGTTGGCCTCGTTCCACTTCGGCGACTGAGATCATGAGCTTCTTGGAATTAGCAGGTTATTATCGCCGGTTTATGGAGCGATAAACCGGCGATTGACCCAGAAGGGTGCTTCATTCCGTTGGTCCGATGATTGTGAGGCGAGCTTTCAGAAGCTTAAGACAGCTTTGACTACGGCACCAGTTCTAGTGTTACAGTTCGGTTCGGGGATGTATACAGTTTATTGTGATGCTTCACGCGTTGGTTTGGGTTGTGTACTGATGCAGGAGGGACGAGTTATTGCATATGCTTCACGTCAGCTGAAGATTCATGAGAAAAATTACACTATGCACGATCTAGAGTTAGCCACAATTGTTCATGCTCTTAAGATCTAGAGGCATTATCTTTATGGGGTGTCCTGTGAGGTTTACACGGATCATTGCAGCTTGCAGCATTTGTTCAAGCAAAGGGATCTCAATTTAAGGCCGTGCAGATGGCTTGAGTTACTGAAGGATTATGACATCACCATTCTTTATCATCCGGGCAAGGCTAATGTAGTCGTGGATGCTTTGAACAGAAAGACGGAGAGTATAGGTAGCTTGGCATTTATTTCAGCAGAGGAGACGCCACTAGCTTTGGACATTCAGTCCTTGGCTAACAAACTTGTGAGGTTGGATATCTCAGAGCCCAGCCGAGTTCTTGTATGCGTCGTTTCACAGTCTTCACTATTGGAGCAGATCAAGGCTCGACAGTTTGATGATCCGCATTTTATGGTCCTCAAATAGACGGTACTACAGGGTGGTGTCAAGGAGGTTTCTATCGGCGAGGATGGCGTTCTACGACTCTGGGGTCGTCTATGTGTTCCTAATGTCGATGGCTTGAGAGGGAGGATTCTAGAGGTGGCACACAGTTCTCGGTATTCTATTCATCCAGGTCCTACAAAGATGTATCGTGACATGAGGCAAAATTATTGGTGGCGGCAGATGAAAAAAGACATAGTTGAGTATGTATCTAGGTTCCTAAATTGCCAGCAGGTTAAGTATGAGCACCACAGGCCAGGTGGCCTACTCCAGAAGATGACTATACTAGAGTGGAAATGGGAGCACATTACTATGGACTTCGTTGTTGGGTTGCTTCGGACCTTGCAGAAGTTTGATGCAGTTTGGGTCGTTGTTGACAGGTTAACCAAGTCGGCGTATTTCATTTTGGTTGTGACTACGTATACTTCAGAGAGGTTGGCCCAGATTTATATTCAGGAGATAGTTCGGTTGCATGGTGTGCCTTGTCACACCCCGAACTTGGGGGGCGAGACCGGCACCCAGTCCTCACCTATCCTTGCGTACCAACTTGCAACTAAGGGACTTTGAACATATGATGTCATACTTTTGGCCATGGGCCACATTGCAAGACGACAGCGAATGCTGACTAAATATCAATATAAAACTTGGCCCACAAGGCCGTCATATTTATTACAGCTGACAAACCAACCAAATATACATACAAGGCCTGAAAGCCTAACATACACTAACTGACAAGATATGTCTACAAGCCTCTACTAATGGATATACTGTGATCGGAACGGCTCTCCGACCTACTCATGACATATATACGTATATATACAAGATATACATAAGGCTCTAGACCCGAAAACTCCGAAAGGCATGGAGCTTACCGATCAAGATGAACTCGGGCAACACTTATTGAAGAGGCCTACTCGTCTGTCTGTCTGACCTGCACGCATGAAATGCAGCGCCCCCAGAAAAGGGACGTCAGTACGAAATAATGTACTGAGTATGTAAGGCAATATATCGAAAGATGAAACTGAACTGATAATATAATAACTGCAAGTAGCTGGAAGTCAAAGATAATCTGAAGATATGCTCACCTGCTGATACTGACGCAATCCTTTCAATATAGTAAGTAAAATAGCTGTTCGGCCCTATAAGGCTCGGTATACATATATATCTACTCTGCCGTAGTAGGCTCGCTCATAAGCGCTCGGCCATACTAGGATCTGTATCTCGACCAACTGGGCTCGCTCATATGTGGTAGGCCACAGTAGGATCGTCATATAACTTACCATCTGATCAGAGGTTGCCCAATAGGGGCCTGCCCATCGATTATAGCTCGATAGTAATGAAAATACTTTTAATACTGTATATATTTAAGCTCTCTGCTCTCTTGACTAGAAGAAGGAAATACTCAACTGAATATGAATTCCCCATAAGGAGAATATGGAAATTTATAAAACTAGAAAAATATACGTAACTTGCGAGACTAGCAAAATATATGCAAGTTCCGGGATATGAATGTAATGACAAGATCATGCCAAATGAAAGAAAAGCTTAGCCTTAACATACCTGTGTCGAATAAATTTGAAGTGGCAGTTGTAAGAAACATAAAGATGTAACTTATGTTATCATAGAAAACGGTTCGTGGACCTAGAGCAGCAAGTTCAATGGAACTTCCTTGACCAACAACAGCAGTGTCAATAAGACTCATTAATGGCCCACATAACCATAGCTCAACTGCTGGCCCTGCAAACTTTGCAATTTCTACCATTTGATTCAAAATACTTTCATTTGCAGAAAATTCTCGTCCACTAGACTCTAACACTTGAATTTATTTTCCTCTAGTTCATTTCCTACTTCTTTGCTAGCTAAAACTGAATCTGAGCTTTCTACATCAGTAATTTCTTGGCTAGGAGTTGAATAAGCATTGATTTTTCCCTTGCGAAAAGTGAAGATTTGAGGAGAAAATGTAACCTGCGATGTACGGAGACGAGTTGAAAAGGAGCTAACATTGAGAGTTTGAATTTGATAAGTGAAAGTGTTAAGATTGATTGCTTGAGTGTACATTGACATTCTTTAAGAAAAAACCTTAATAGAAGTAACGTTACTGAAGTTTGAAGTTATGGAAAGTGGTTTTTTATAAAAAAAAATGATTTCATAAGATAATATACTTATCATTCTTAACTCTTTTTAGGTGGCCCACCATTAATCTTGGTGTCACACTTCTTTCCCAAAGTGTGACACCTTGAAATCTTAATGCTTAGTCAATGGAGTGGAAAGGGTGATTGCCATGTTTGGGGTTAAAATCTTATCCCACTTATTAGATAATTAGGTAATGTCCTGTTACCCGGTAATTAGTCAATTACCCGCATAATTGAGAATTATTCCCACTTACTTGAAATATTACTCGTTTTTCACATACCTTATACACCTTATTATCATGGCCATGTAGTACCTTGTATGACACTAGTCCATAAATACCGGGTATTTTAGCTCGGGCCGTATTTTATTCCAAAATGCCAAACTTCGACAAAATTCGTTTTCTTAGACTTGCTCCCCCTTTCACCTTCATGAATTTACTAATCACTTGTGAAATAGCATAATCCTTATAATCCCCAAATAATCTTTTCCTTGGACTGATGTCAGTTACCTTACGACAAATTCAACGTGAAATACTACAGGGTGCAACACTGTCGTAACTTATTACTGCGAAGCATAACATTGTCGTAATATAATACTGCGGGGTGTACTATTGACGTAATATTGCGGGGTGTAACACCATTCCCTCCTTTGGAACATTCGTCCTCGAATGTTGACCGATGCTCTTATCATTTCCGTAACTTATAGCTCTTGTGAATACATTAATACTCTTCTTGCCATTCAAGCAGCTGCTCTGTGAATAAATCCAAAGTCTAGGGTATTCCCCCCTTTAGTCTTTTTGCTCATATCATGACCTGTGGTCAAAATCTTCCTAATCTCGCAACTTCTGTTACCTCTTGTCATGCGGCCTGTATGACCCTGGATTAGTAGGTGCACTTATGCGATTCATCTTTCCTTTTTTCTTTTATCTTTTAGTCAATCTCTAGGCCTTACTTTGTATATACAAGGCTTAATAGGATACCTCTCTGGGCCTCTATAGGTATACTGAAGTCCTTTGCTCGATACTTTGTAGAACTTGCGAATATGGCCATATCTTACTTCATAGATCTGGTTACCCATTCACATGACTTTACTGCATTTACGTGGGTTATAATATCATAATTTTTTTGCTTCAATCTACCTTTACTGAGGTATGCTTACCAAGTTTTCAGTTACTTTTGTTGCCTACTCTTTAGGTATAAATCTCAGTCCTTCAATGCCCCTCCATTACCGTTCGTCTTAAGAATCATGTCCTATCCTCATGTCATACTTTGTAGCTTATATCTGACCATTGTTGATTCGCCTCAATGTTGATCTATAATCCTTTACTTGAAGACTTGAAACTTCTTACGTGATACATTACCGCTAGGGCTTACGTTGTATTGAGGAATATTTGAAGTGATTTCCATAATCATATTTCATAGTGTATCAATGTGATTCACCTTATGGGGGTATCTTGATTTTGTGCCGCCAGCGAAATCCTTTTCTCCTTCTCTTCTTCTATTTTCACTTCTTCTTTTTTCTTCAAATCATTATTCAAACGAAGGCCCAAACTTCATCCTTTATCTGTGATAATTAGACCCTCATTTTATTACTGGGTCAGCATTTCATTCTTTCTTAATGCCATTTGTCTTTGACACCTTTGAGTTCATTCAGGCTATACTAAGCTTTGTATAACATAGAGAAACCATATGCTCTTCTTGTTTTCATGGGCTTAATTCTAAGGATTTATCCATTTTGTTACTTTCCCATTCGCATATTCTTATCCTTGCTCCTGTCTTCTAGAACCTTGTCGCTTCACCATACAATAACTTGTGACCTACACATCTCTATTTATATTACTTGTAACCTTTCAACTTGCTTGCATCATAGATTTCCTTATGTCATCTGGAACATCAAGCAAGACATCACATCGTCTCTAACTCTTCTTTACTCTCTTAGTCAAGCTTTTCGATACCTAGACCATAGGCTGGAAGGTATGCTACTGACGATGCCGCTATTATTCCTAGATAATGAATCCTCGTGCTTCTGGCCCTTTTATCCAAAGTATGGACTACTCCGGATCTTCTGCCTTTGAGTACCTCGTACGTTGTTCACCTTTACCTTACTTACCTTAAAATATCGTATCGTATCTTCTATCTTTTTTTATGACCCCCCTTCCACCTAGGTGTAATTCACGTCCATAACTTGAAGCTCTATTGTAATACTCGCACCTCTGGTACATACACAATCTGGTGGGAGCTTCGTACGGACTTCTTATGAGGCTGGTACTTCTTCTAACTGGCTTCTTTGTAGAGCCATTATAGAATATGGTTGTTGTGATTTCTCTTGAACATTTGATATTAAGAGAAATTCTGTCATGTTCTCAAGCACAACTTTTATAATTTTTCTAGGTCCAATAATCAAACTCCTGATTCACTTAGGTGATGTAATTCTTTAGTTTCCTCTTCCTTCTGATCAGCCTTTACGTAGGCTTAAGCTATCTTCCTATCTGTGGCTCATGGTATCGGTTATTACCTTAGCCTTTTCATGGGCATTATGGAATATCCATGATACAATCTTCTAACAATTCAATCCTTTGTCTATGCCCTGGGCTCAATTCTTTCTTTTAACTTATACCAGAGTCTTCTATGGGTGTATGATTGTCAACAAATATGTTGCCTGGATAATGCTCCAAAATCTTGAGTGTATCCAAAACGTACTAACTTTGGATCACTGATTGAATAATTCCTTTCGTTCCATCTCAGCTTTCTTTAAACATGTGCAATTACTTTTCCTGGTCTTTTTGCCTCTTGTTGCGTGCATACTTAACTCATCCTAGTTCCCATACATGCCAAAATTTTTGTGCAACTCCTATAGTCTCGAATATTACTTTCGATCTTTCTCCACGTTCATTAGCCACGGTAGGTTCCACTTTCCTTTGGAGTGCTTACAATGTTGTTGCGAGATTGTTGTTACACGACCATTTTCTCTTTAGGTCGTTGTGCTTAGGTTGATGCCTTCTTCCTTATTTCCTCATCTAGTCTTTTGTTTTAGTACTCAGGGAGAACCCTTGACTCTCGTAAAGCCGTGGGCTTATTACAGACCTTTTTGATGTCCTTACTTGCCTATAATCATCCGTAGTTGCTTACTTCCAGCCCTTGTGCTTGTATGATTGCTTCTGAACTGATATTTTGACTGCCTTCCCAGTGGCACTTTCTTTTATCCCCGTAACACTCATATAGTACCTTTAACTATCCCGACTCTTGTTTGAATATATCTCAAGTATTATAATGATATTCTTTGAGGCTGAATTCTCCATGTTGGGTTCTACTATGTTTATCTTACACGATCTGATGACTCGTTTGTAACCTCCTGTTTAGCCATAATTGGGATCTTCCTGACCAATTACTAACTACTCGTTGGCCCATTCTCATATCAATATTCCTCGTAATCTTTCTTGGGTTATTTCCTTTGTCTTAACTTACGCCTCGCACTGGCTCCTTATTTATCAAAAACATCCCGGCAGGAACCTTTACTTCTTTTTCTTGGTGCCGTGCTTACATAATGTTCTGGAATCATAGCATATCTGTAACATTTGAATAAGTACAATCTCATCCCTTTTCTCATTCTTATCGCATTCTTCCTTTATCATTCCATAGTTACTAGATCTACTTAATTCTGACTTAATACCACACCATTCCATATTCCCCCCTTTAGGGGTGTACTAAGAGTTGGAGCTACGACGACCTGCCTATAGATGTTTTACCTTTTCATCTTTGGCATCCTTTCACATAATCGATGATCCTTACTCGCCTTGCGACAGTCCTTCCGTACAAAGGATAACAAAATTTCCTCACTCGCGATGGTGACATTTAATGTAACTGGCACATACAGTCGCTTAATCTTTGCTCACATTTCTTGCTTTAGGGAAGCGTCTTCCTGAATGACCTTTAAAGGTTATTCTTCTGTTGTCCATTCTATTATTGCCGGAATGCAATATGAAATTTTCGTGATGCCAGCCATTATCAAATCACTCAGTTCCTAATTCGTGTTTAGTTTATTTTGTTCACCAATCCACACTAATTTCTATTTATATGGGGTCTAACTTTTCCTTCTGGTATTCGCGTTGGAGTCACGAACTTATTTTTCAAAGTGACGATATGACTTTATGGCCTATACTCTTTTGTTGTCTCAAGGCTTGTCACCTCTTGTATTTTCCTTCACTTGACTATAAACTCTGTAATATTGTCATCATTTTTTTATCTACCGTTGGCATCCATGTATCACATCTTACTCATAATGTTTCATTAACTCTCTTCTTATTTTCTTGCTAACATTTCTGTCAATCATTTTATTCTGAAAACGCGAACAAGACATTCTTTTGCCTTTAGCTTCCCTTAGCTCCATCCAGTGACTCTTCAAGTTGCTTAACGTTCTCGCTTTACTAGGGACGCAAGCCACACTAAGGTAATATGTTTCCCTTCAAGGCTTATAGTGCATGTCTTTGTAGTACTCATATCTGGCAGCACTATTTTAAAGTGTACCATCTGGGTGTCTCACAAGGAGATCTATTAGCACTTTTACAATATCCTTCGGAAATGTCAACTGACACAAACAATTCATCCATCATATATTCTTATACTACTTCTATTAACCCCCATATGGCATATCTAGATTGGGTGCGACCAATTGTATAGACCTCTGTTACTATAGAATATAACTCAAAAAGCTTATGTTCTTCTGCCTCAATTATAAACGCTGTTAACCTTCATTAACTGGGCGCCTCGTACCCTTCTTCATCTTGCTTCTTTTGCTTGTTGAAACTTGCATTTATCTTCTTAATATCTCATTGTCTTTCACCATAAAGATGGATAGGCATTCTTGCCTTAAGGCTTCTTATCAGGAAGCTTACACCTTTCAGTACACCCATGATCTGCTACAGACCTCATATTTACTTATCGTAGGCATCATACAAAAATGCAATTTCTCTGACTCAGCTCTTCCACAACTATCTTTCTTTCCAACCTTCTTTCCGGATGTAGGCATCGTCTTACGACAAAAAATAGATTTTTGGAATTTTAATTCTTATAAGTGAGCTCTACCACACGATCTATAGTAGGAAGAAAGAGTGACAATCCTAAATGCCCTGTAGCCTCCTGCTTATAAGTGTGGTGCACGACACACCCATAAACAAGACTCTACTAGACACGGCTTGTAGACTCCCTAGGACAGAACTGCTCTGATACCACTTTTGTCACTCCCCGAACTTGGGGGGCGAGACCGGCACCCAGTGCCTCACCTATCCTTGTGTACCAACTTGCATCTAAGGGACTCTGAACATATGATGTCATACTTTTGGCCATGGGCCACATTGTAAGACGACAGCGAATGCTTACTAAATATCAATATAAAACTTGGCCGACAAGGCCATCATATTTATTACAGCTGACAAACCAGCCAAATATACATACAAGGCCTGAAAGCCCAACATACAACACTAACTGACAAGATATGTCTACAAGCCTCTAGTAATGGATATACTGTGATCGGAACGGTTCTACTCATGACATATATACGTATATATACAAGATATACATAAGGCTCTAGACTCGGAAACTCCGAAAGGCATGGAGCTTACCGATCAAGCTGAACTCGGGCAACACTTATTGAAGAGGCCTACTCGTCTGTTTGTCTGACCTGCACGCATGAAATGCAGCGCCCCCAAAAAAGGGACGTCAGTACGAAATAATGTACTGAGTATGTAAGGCAATATACTGAAAGCTGAAACTGAACTGATAATATAATAATTGCAAGTAGCTGGAAGTCAAAGATAATCTGAAGATATGCTTACCTGCTGATATTGACTCAATCCTCTCAATATAGTAAGTAAAATAGCTGTCCGGCCCTATTAGGCTCGGTATACATATATATCTGCTCTGCCGTAGTAGGCTCG
This sequence comes from Nicotiana attenuata, assembly GCF_001879085.1. NCBI lineage: Eukaryota > Viridiplantae > Streptophyta > Magnoliopsida > Solanales > Solanaceae > Nicotiana > Nicotiana attenuata. Next base: position 701,202 of record NW_017670300.1, read on the forward strand.
CTCATAAGCGCTCGGCCATACTAGGCTCTGTATCTCGACCAACTGGGCTCGCTCATATGCGCTCGGCCACAGTAGGATCGTCATATAACTTACCATCTGATCAGAGGTTGTCCAATAGGGGCCTGCCCATCGATTATAGCTCGATGGTAATGAAAATTCTTTTAATACTATATATATTTAAACTCTCTGCTCTCTTGACTGGAAAAAGGAAATACTCAACTGAATATGAATTCCCCATAAGGAGAATATGGTAATTTACAAAACTAGAAAAATATACGTAACTTGCGAGACTAGCAAAATATATGCAAATTCCGGGATATGAATGTAATGACGAGATCATGCCAAATGAAAGAAAAGCTTAGCCTTAACATACCTGTGTCGAATAAATTTGAAGTGGCAGTTGTAAGAAACATAAAGATGTAACTTATGTTATCATAGAAAACGGTTCGTCGACCTAGAGCAGCAAGTTCAATGGAACTTCCTTGACCAACAACAGCAGTGTCAATAAGACTCATTAATGGCCCACATAACCATAGCTCAACTGCTGGCCCTGAAAACTTTGCAATTTCTACCATTTGATTCAAAATACTTTCATTTGCAGAAAATTCTCGTCCACTAGACTCTAACACTTGAATTTATTTTCCACTAGTTCATTTCCTACTTCTTTGATAGCTAGGAGTTGAATAAGCAGTGATTTTTCCCTTGCGAAAAGTGCAGATTTGAGGAGATAATGTAACCTGCGATGTACGGAGACGAGTTGAAAAGGAGCTAACATTGAGAGTTTGAATTTGATAAGTGAAAGTGTTAAGATTGATTGCTTGAGTGTACATTGACATTCTTTAAGAAAAAACCTTAAGAGAAGTAACGTTACTGATGTTTGAAGTTATGGAAAGTGTTTTTTTATAAAAAAAATGATTTCATAAGATAATATACTTATCATTCTTAACTCTTTTTAGGTGGCCCCACCATTAATCTTGGTGGGAAAGAAGTGTGACACCTTGAAATCTTAATGCTTAGTCAATGGAGTGGAAAGGGTGATTGCCACGTTTGGGGTTAAAATCTTATCCCACTTATTAGATAATTAGGTAATGTCCTGTTACCCGGTAATTAATCAATTACCCGCATAATTGAGAATTATTTCCACTTACTTGAAATATTAATCGCTTTTCACATACCTTATACACCTTACTATCATGTCCATGTAGTACCTTGTATGACACTAGTCCATAAATACCGGGTATTTTAGCTCGGGCCGTATTTTATTCCAAAATGCCAAACTTCGACAAAATTCATTTTCTTAGACTTGCTCCCCCTTTCACCTTCATGAATTTACTAATCACTTGTGAAATAGCATAATCCTTATAATCCCCAAATAATCTTTTTCTTGGAGGCTTTATATGGTCGGCAATATCATTCTCCCATTGGGTGGTTTGAGCCCGGCGAGGCTAACTTATATGGTACTGATTTGGTGAAGGATGCCTTGGAAAAGGTGAAGTTGATTCAGGAGTGACTTCGCACTGCACAGTCCAGACAGAAGAGTTATGCGGATCAGAAGGCGTTTGATTTATCATTTATGGTAGGCGAGAAGGTTCTTCTGAAAGTCTTGCCGATAAAGGGTATTATGAGATTCGGGAAGAAGCGCAAGCTGAGCCCAAGGTTTATAGGCCCATTTGAGGTGTTGAGGTGAGTTAGGGAGGTTGCTTATGAGCTTGCATTACCTCCCAGACTATCAGGAGTTCATCAAGTTTTTCATGTGTCTATGCTCCGCAGGTATCATGCCGACTTGTCACATGTGTTAGACATCAGCACTATTCAGTTGGATGAGATCCTGGGTTATGAGGAGGAGCCAGTTGCCATTGTTGCTAGACAGGATCGCCAGTTAAGATCCAAGAGGATTTCTGCGGTAAAGGTTCAGTGGAGGGGCCAACCAGTCGAGGAGGCGACCTGGGAGTCCGAGGAGAAAATGCGGAGCATATATCCTCACTTATTCAACACTTCAGGTATGATTCTAAACTTGTTCGAGGATGAAAGTTTGTTTAAGAGGTGGAGAATGTAACAACCTGACCGGCCGTTTTGCTTTCTAGAACCCTGCTCCCCTATATAAGACTTCCCGTACGTGCTTTTTGCGTTTTATGACTTGTGGGGATGGTTTTTTGGGATTTGGAAGGGTTCGGATTGAAATCAAAACACTTAGTTCCTTAAGTTGGCCTTAAAATGCTAAGTTTGACTTTCATCAACATTTTGGTTAAACGACCTCAGAATCGGGATTTGACTGTTCCTATAAGTTCGTATGATGATTTCAGACTTGGGCGTATGTTCGGATCGGATTTTGGGTGACCCGGGAGCGTTTTGGCGCCTAATAGTGAAAGTTGGCTCTTTGAAGGTTTTAGAAGTTCTTAAAATCTGGTTTGGAGTGGGTTTTCATGATATCGAGGTCCAAATGGAATTCCAAGATTGGGAATAGTTTCCTAATGTTATTTAAACTTGCACGCAAAATTTGGTGTCATTTCGAGTAGTTTAAGTAGGTTTCGGCGCATTGGGATTAAATTGAAGAACTTGAAGTTCATAAGTTTGTTTCAATTAGTTTGGGGTGTGCTTCTTAATTTTAATGTTGTTTCAGGCATTTTGGGAGTTCGAGCGAGTCCATTTTATGATTCCAAACTTGTTGGTATATTCGGGTGGGGCCCCGGGGGCCCCGAGTGTCAATCGGACGATGCTCGGACCAAGTTTGAAATTGGGAGCAATAGCTGAAGCTCCTAGCTGCTGTCATAATCGCACTTGCGCTTGGCCAGCCGCAGGTGCGATCCTGCAGGTGCGAGCCACGATCCGCAGAAGCGAAACAGTGAGTGCAACTCAGCCATCCATAGGTGCGGAAGTTTTGGCACACCTGCGTGACCGCAAGTGCGTGTCCAGTGGTCACATGAGCAGAAGGCGCGCAGTAGCGGCCCTTTTTGTCAATAGATGCGGAGCTTGGCCAGGTAAAGGAAATGCGCACCTGTGGGGATTTTTCCGCAGGTGCGGCCAAGGCACCGCGGGTGCGAAAATCGCTGGGCAAAATAGTTCATTTAATACGGGACATAAAAGCTTTCTAACAAATTTCTCTCACTCTTTGGGCGATTTTTGGATCTTCTTGAGAGGGGTTTTCACCTAGCACTTGGAGGTAAGTGATTTCTACCAAATTTGAGTTAAATACATAGTTTATGGGTAGATTATTACATGTAAATTAGTGATAATTATTGGTTTAGGTGAAAACCTAAGTTTTTGACAAAAAAAAAAAGATTTAACCACGAAATTTATTATGGAATTTCGTGAAAATTATATATTTGAGTTCATGAGGTTATGGATAATAATTTTCTTCAAAAATTTCCGAAATTCGGGCACGTGGGCCCGGGGTTGAACTTTAGGAATTTTGCAAATAGGCTTGGAAAATCACATTGATAGTTAGAATACGAACTTTTAAGCATGTATTAATTATTTTAAATAATATTTGATTAGTTGCGAGCCGTTTGGCGCCAAATTGAGAGATTGGGCACAATCTTGGACCGGAAAGTAGGCTTTGAGACGAGGTAAGTCTCATTTCTAACCTTGTAAGAGGGAACTTACCCCTTAGGTGAACTAAATTAATATGTTCTATTATTTGTAGGGGCTATGTATGCACAAGGTGACGAGAGTCCATACGTAGCTGCTATTCCTGCCTATGTCCTGGTAGTTTTAGGTTTACACCATGCTTTATGGACACCGTTATTTGATTTTATTTGTTAATTGTATCGAATGCGACTAAGTTAAGGATCTTAAGATTTCAAAGGTTGGAAGTTGAATTTCTTCATTTTAAAAAGAAATAAGGGATGTTATGATTAACTTGATAAATTATATTTAACCGCGTCGCAAGTATATTGATGTCGCCCAAATTTACACCACTAATTGGGATTGTGAGGCAGTTGATGCAATTATAAATACCCAACGCGAGTCGAGGTTGATTCCACAGAGAGCTTTATGTGGGATTAGGTATATACCTAGTCTAGTGTATGACGTGCCCAAGATTGCACTTCCACATATTCAGTTGTTTCTTTTCCACTTCTAGTTTGTATGCTAATGCTTGCAATTGAAAAGTTAAGAGACGATATTTTAGGTATTGTTCTTTTTTCATGTTTATAAAAGATCTAGGGTCGTGACTTCCACCTAGGTGGTTACCTAACGGATTGTAGGCTCTAGGGCAAGTTTGTTTGGTCGGGGTCTTAATATAGCAATCACACGCAATTACCCACTCAATACCTCTCAGTAATTAGAGTGATTTTGCCCAATTTTGCTTTCTCAAGTCCAAATGGGTATTGCACAAAACAAGTGATAAATGCTAAATTCGGGTCTTACTATCTCTAGATTCAACACTCTAATTGGGGCTATCAATTTCTTGAGTTTACCCCAATTCCTTGTTAGCCAAGTTTTCCTAGACTTTATCTCTCTTTCTCAAGTAGAGACTAAGTCAATTAGGCATGAATCAATGTTTGCAACCATCAATTCTCAAATTCAAGTAAGAACTGGGCTAAATATCACTAACTCAATCACAAAGAAGCCCTAAATCAAACACCCATTAAGTACCCACACTAGGGTTGGGTCACAACCCTAGCTAGAAATTTAGCTACTCATGGAAAATAAAGAAATTAAAGAAGAAACTAAGATAAAATTCATAATAGATGATTAAGGGAAGAAAATCTAATGTTAAATGTTAAACTATTACAAAGTTACCCAATACAGTAAAGAAAAACGGCTATCTATTCTTTGGTGCACCAAACTTGACCTAAAAATGACAAAAAGATCTTACCCAGCTAAAATTATCGGACAAAATTACCCCTGCGGAGGTTATGCGGCCGCATAATTCTGTGTGCGGTCCGCACTATGAAACTTGGCTTGATAGCTAGGACTTCTGGGGCCGCACAATTTTGGGTTGCGGCCGCACTTCTTCAACTTTTGCGGATCGCACAAAAGTGAGTGCAACCGCATTCTTGATTCTGTGACCACACAATAATGGTGAGGTCCGCACTTCTTGACCTTGGGCTTTGGCATGGGGGACTTCTGCGGACCACACATTTCTGAGTGCGGCCGTGCTCTTGATTCTGCGGCCGCACATTAATAGTGCGGTCCGCACTTCTTCATGCCCCTAAAATCCCATCTCTCTAAACCTCATCTTCTGCGGCCGCACAATAATTGTGCGGTCCACACTTTGCAAAGAAATTCTGCCAGACGCTTTATTCATGTTCTGCGGCCGGACTCAATATTGTGTGGTCCACATTTTGCCTTTTAGCCTTGTTTTGGTCCTTGTCCAAAATTACTCCTTCTTGAGTTGATTTTTCATCTCTTTGGATCATATTCCAACACTCCTACAGGAAAGCACATTTCATTAGTTTTCGGGAATACCTTTAAGCAATTTTGAGCTAAAACAAAAGTAAAAGAGTGCAAGTATTCAAAATCCCTACTTATCAACTCCCCCAAGCTTAAGCTTTTGCTTTTCCTCAAGCAAATAAGGTCATTCCCACCTCCACAAGACAAGAACTATTTCGGCTGGCCTAAGGTGAATCAATCACACATCAATTGGGACTAACAATTGCCCACAACACGTATGAATTATCAACAGTGCAATGATTTGACTTTTTGAGTACAATGGTTCTAATGTGACACTAGAGCATCAATAGTTGACTTTATTCATCAAGGAAGCTCGCTCTATCATGTAGGTCACTGTGGATCCCAATCTTCTCCTCCTCTACTCTCCGTTAGCATATCTCACTTTAGAATGTAACATTCAATTCAAGAATTGTTAAAAGTTCGCTCATCTCTCTCAAAAGAATGTCACAAGTACGGCTCTAAGTACCATATGCTTGCCCCTCGTGTAAATCACCACTAATGCAAGCTCACTCAACATAAGATCATGTCGGGCTTTTTTCGGGATGTAATGAAGGCTTATGGACCAAGGTAGGACTTATTGGAATAGAAAGGGTTCTTCTTCCTTAAGTACTCCATTTTCTCTTTTTAGCTCATACTTTATCGACTCTTTGAGACATTTTCTTTTTCCTCGGGGGAACTAGAGGTACGTAACGTCACTCTTTCTTGGCCATGATATTCATTTTCTCCTTCACTATTTACTCCATGCCTTTCATCCTTGTTTTTGTTTGAATCCCTTCAACTTTTTACTTTATTCACTTTCTTTTTTGGCAATTTTCTTTTTGTTCTTTCTTTATTTTCTTTGCCTTCCCTTTTCTTCATTTCTTTCCTCTGCTTTGTACCTTTATATCACTTTCAAACTCCTCGTCTTTCCCCTAAACTTATGCTTTAGCGAATTGTTTCTCAAGAATATTAAGAAAAAAATCGGGTGCTAAGAGAGGGTCATTAAAAAATGGATAAAGGCTTGTAACGTGGTTATTGAATGAAAAAGGGCTTAGGCTCAAATGGGTTGACTAGATATATCACATTGGTAGGCTACGGAAGATTTCAAAGTGGATCAAGGAGAGCCTACAATCATTTCTCAAGCCAAGCTACACTTAGAATTTCACCTAGAAAAACATCCGGGACAAGTTCTAGACTATTAGCATGGGTACTTGGACTTGCAACTAAATATCTTACCTCTCACGCTGCTGGATTGCTAAAGAGAACGGAGTCGAGGGCCCTACAACAACCCTAGTTAAGATTGAGAATCACAAATGGTTGGACTAAACCACTCGATGACTGCTTAAGTCAACACAAGAGTCAAAAGGTCACAACTAGAGCTATTTTCTGCCAACAACTTGTTTTAACCATAAGGCCGTAGGTAAATGTGTTGGTACCAAGCGAAGCATGCTTGAGACCCTTTTATTCATTACTACTGTTTTTACCTAAACGAAAGCTTAAAACTGACTCAATCCCTTAAGAAGATTGTCACGCCATCCATCGTTGGAAAGTGCCATCTGATTCACACAAAACCACCTTTGGAAAGAACCGTGGCATTAAGAAAACCAAATGCTTATTGCTCACTTAAGCATAACAAAAAGCAACCAAATCAAAAAGAAGCTACTAAAGTAAATAAGAAGTTATACTACTAAGAAAAACAAACTAAAGAAGCTATGAAATATACTACGAAAAGTAAGACAAATGAATATACAAACCGAGAGGAAAATGAATATATACATCAAGGGAAAAGGGAGGAATATATACATAACCAAAGAGAAAATAAAGATAGAAAAAAAGAGTATTAGAGTTATTACGGGCCAAATGTCAATGTCATAATAAATCATCCAAAATAGACCACCCCGTGAATAAAATTAAGCATTGTCCTCAATGCTTAACAAAAATAAGAACAAGGAAGGGTAGAGAGTTAAGAAAACTCCCTATGTGGTCTCAGTGTGCATGGCATCCTCAGCACCCTCGGTCTCCTCCAACTGTATCTCACCATCACATGGCTAAGGGACAACTGGGTTGGTGAACATTTGGAGCATTTCCTCAGCGGTATGGGCGGCAGGGTCCGGCTCCTCAGACTGGCCGGCTGCTTTCTATGATGCCTAGGGTACTGCTGGTGCTGTTGGGGCTGCTGGGGCTGCTGGTGCTGTCTCCATAAGAAGGTCAAGTGGTAGATCTCATGTAGATGCTATCTTGGCAACTTCTTTTCTTAATCTATCCACTAACTTCTTCGAAGCCTGAGATTTCCGCATCTTCTTCACCTATTTGCCCAACTCCTCAATGACTTCCCCATGTGCCACCAGAGTTACCATAGTGATTTTCTGATTTTCCAGGATCTTTGACAATGTTTCCTTCACTGACGGAGGTACCTGAGGTGCTGCTGGGGTAGAGGACTGTGCTGCAACATCACTGGATATGTTTGACAACTTTGAAGTAGCTGTCTGCATCCAGTTGTTGAGACTCACCAATGTCTGGGAGACTCGCAGCGCAGTGAGTGGATATGTAGAAGATGCAGGCATTGGCACTAATGTAGATGGTCTAGCAGGTGAAGGTGGTGGCATGTAAGCCATCTCGGTAGAAGGACCGGGTGCTGTGGAAGGCGTGGTAGTTGTAGAATGATCAACATTCTTGATCCTGTGGCCGCACAATAATAATGCGGTCCGCACTTCTTGACCTTGGTCTTTGGCATGGGGGACTTCTGCGGATCGCACATTTCTAAGTGCGGCTGCACTCTTGATTCTGCGGCTGCACCAATAATAGTGCGGTCCGCACTTCTTCATGCCTCTAAAATCCCATCTCTCTGAACCTCATCTTCTATGGACACACAATAATTGTGCGGTCCGCACTTTGCAAAGAAATTCTGTCAGAGGCTTTCTTCATGTACTGTGGCCGCACTTAATATTGTGTGGTCCATATTTTGCCCTTTTAGCCTTGTCTTGGTCCTTGTCCAAAATTACTCCTTCTTGAGTTTATTTTTCATCTCATTGGCTCATATTCCAACACTCCTGCAAGAAAGCACATTTCATTAGTTTTCGGGAATACCTTTAAGCAGTTTTGAGCTAAAACGAAAGTAAAAGAGTGCAAATAAGTAGTCAAAAACCCTACTTATTATATATTCTGCAAGCGGGGTGATTTTTTCACTACTCTCATGGGAGCGGGCCGTTCGCCTCGGTAGGTTAATAAATGCATATATGGTTCGGGCCATTCGACCCTCAATAGTGCATAAAAATATGTATATGTATATTTGGATCGGGCCGTATGTCCTCGACATAATTCGTGCGTGATAATGGAATTGGAAGTCCCTTTATATTTGATATTAATTCATTTGTTTGAGAGAATACTTGTTTAAAAAATGAAGGAAATGATTCAGTTCTTAAATATGGTGAAAGGATTATTCAGTTATTTCTTATTCTGAGTTTTATTGTCATCTCTATACATCATGTTTAATTAGAATTTCATATTATTATATTTTTGGCCCTTAGTAAGTGTCGGAGTAGATCCTTCGCCGCTAATTCTTCGAGGTTAGACTAGATACTTATAGGGTACTTGTTGTTTATGTACTCATAGTACACTTCTGCACTTAAATGTGCATGATCTGAGGCAGGTGCATCTGGATATCAGTCTGGCGCGCACGCTTGACTTACACTCGAGACTTCATGGTGAGCAGCCTTCCGAGCGGTTCTGCAGCAGCTGGAGTCTTTATTTTGTTATATTTTCAGCCTATTTCATTTCAGATCGTGGACTGGTATTCCTTTGTATATTCTACTAGAATGCTCATATACTCTTGACACCTGGTGTTGGCACACACTAGTAGACTTATGATTTCGATTTTCACCCAGTTGTTTTCGTTAATTATCTTTCATCTGTCATTTCCTAAATCCTTTAAAAATGAGGAAAGTTATTCACTTAGCAAACTTATTCAAAATGGGAAATCACTAGATTGTTCAGTGTTGGCTTGCCTAGAAACGGTGTTAGGCGCCATCACGACCTATAATAGAATTGGTTCATGACAACTACCTTCTTCACGACCAAAATAGTTCTGAAAATGAACATCATCTACACTAGCACGCCTCTCCCTATGAACAGTCCACACATAATAATTTTTCATAAACCCCTTCTTATACATATGAACAGTAACAATAGCGGGCCCCAATAATTTAAGATATTTGCATTTCACACAGGGGCACCTAGACGTTCCTTCAATAAGAAAATCATCAAGTGTCTTTGCCTTTGCAATAAAGCTAGCAACATCTTCTATAAATTCATCCCGTAGCCCCGTACGATTCGAATGATTCCTGTCACACATCCATCTATAATGCCCAAATTCCATCTACACAAAAATGTTAAATATTATTTCATTTAAAGGTTCTTATTTTGAAAGGTTAAATGTTATTTCATTTTGCATATCCACCTAATCATTTTCACCTTCGTATGTGAGTTAAGTCAAAATAATACTACTACTACTTAGCAAGAGCATTAAACACCAAATATAATTACCCAAACAAATAAAAAGCTAATTAAAAAATAAATCTACATATATAGAAATACTTAAATATTTTCAAATATAATTCATTAAGGATCTAATAAAGAACTAGTTGAATGAACTAAATCGTGGCTCTTAAGTTCCATTGCTTGTTAATAATGGAAAACACAACGTTAAACATAATTGTGTCATGTCTTCCATTTTCAGTAAAGTTATTACCATGAGTGATTCATATCATTTTTTAACTTTTCTCTTTCCCTTTGAGTTTTCTTCTATTTAAAGCTTGTTTTTAGTACTAAAAATAGTGAAGAAGTCAATAAGCAACTAAATTATCCCGGATCAAATAAAACTGAAGCATCTCTATGGCAAACTGAAACAATACATGTGATAACGGTGTGAGATGACTCGGCCTTAGGCCTAGCTGGGAAAGCATAAAATCATGGTTGGGCACCACCACTCTGAACTATATCTCTGGGACGGGCTCTAGCTGGTTGGCCTCCACCTCTAACGGCTTGACCTCTACCTCTTACGGTCTGACCTCCACCTCTAGGTGCCTGTACCCTGCCCCTAGCTGGCTGAGTAGGAAGTGAGCAACCGGTGCCAGAATCATGGCACTAGAACTTTGCTTTGGTATGCCGCCCAATAATCTCGGACAGGACCTTCTGATGTGCCCAATGCCACCACACTCGAAACACCCATCCTCCTGATGTGGTTGCTAAAAATGACTCGAGCGGGCCGGATAACCACGTTGATAACTCTGAATCGGAGGCGCACTGATAGGAGCTGATGGTGCACTGTAGGTTGGCTGCCCAGAATAAGGCACATAAGGACCACGCCTCCCTAAAAAACTGTGAGATGCCTAAGGAGCTAACTGAAATGGCCTGGGAGGATGGGCTCTATCAAAAATACCCTTGCCTCCAGATGAGGTACCACTGAAACTACCGACATGACGAGGCCTCTTATCAGACACATGAACCCTCTCCTGAGCACGAACCATCTCGATCCGTCTTGCAATATTTGCAATCATCTGGAAGAAAATATCACTCCTGGTCTCCTTGGTCATCTGTAGCCTGATAGTGTAAGTGAGTCAATCAATAAATCTCCTCAATCTCCCCCTCTTAGTAGGAAGCAAGATAATGTCATGACAAGATAGGTCCACAAAATGGGTCTCGTACTGAGTGACACTCATACTCTCCTGCTGAAGATGCTCAAACTGCCTGCGGTACTCCTCTCTCAGGGTGACAGGGATCAACTTCTCTATAAATAACGTTGACAACTGATCCCAAGTAAGTGCAGGCGACCCAGCTGGTATGGTCAACATATAATCTCTCAACCACCTCTTGGCGGAACAAGTCATCTAAAATACAACAAACAACACCATTGGTCTCAACTATACCCATATTCCGCAACATCTCATGGCAGCGATCAAGATAATAATATGGGTCCTCAAAAGGTGTACCACTTAAGTGAACTAGAAAGAGCTTAGTAAACTTGTCCAATCTCAATAAAGCCTCAGAAGACATGGCGGGCCTATCACTAGCCTCTACCGCAACAACTGGCTTAACTACCCTAACTGGTGGGGCTGTTGGAGTTTGATACTAGGAGCTATCTGCTCCGGAGTGTGAGTAGCGGGAGTTTTTGCTCCTCCCCCAGCCTGAGAGAAGGCTGGTGCCACCAAAGATATACAAGCCTAGGCCACACTCTCCGCGTAACGACCCGGCCGATCGTTTTAAGAGTTGTAGCGCCTTTTCCCAATTTATTGCTCATTTTATACTTTAAAGTTGTTATGCGACATACAAGGGTTGTTCGTTTTGGTCCGGAGAGGTTTAGTAATGAATTGAGACACTTAATCTCAAGGTTGGAAGCTGAAACTGAAAAGGTTGACCGGATGTTGACTTGTGTGTAGATGGCTTCGGAGCGGAGTTTTAATGGTTCTTGTTACACCCCATATTTTCATACGTAAGAGTACGTTTTAAGTCAATTGATATAAGCTCATAAATGAGATAATATTTAAAAGTACATAAAGTAAGTTAATCATGTTACAATGGAGGTTACAAATATTTAAGATCATGAATACCTACTACCAAGAGGGTTGGAAGGCTTCGATACTAAACGAATTGAAGAAAATAAGTTTCGTCGAAAGTCGACAAGTTGGGAATGTTGTAACATGTACTTTTGGGGCGAGAATAGGGTGTTTAAAATTATAAGGAGATTATGTTATGAGTTATTTTAGTCATGTGATAGACGTGTGTTATGATTTAAAGTCAAGCGAGTTGTGGAACAAAAGTTGGAAAAGGTCATCACAAGTTTATAAATGTGTTGAAACTTAGGTCAAATGTAGCTGAGATTTACTCAAAATGTACTTGGAATTAGGGGATGATCTACCTACCAAACTAAATATCTACGAGTCTATTTTCTAACACATTAAACTTTTCATCTATACGACATAGGAGTAGAGAGAAATTTGCAATTTTGCGAGACTGCACAGACTGCATAAGTGACAAGTAGGTGTGTCACTAAAGCTTTTTGAGTAGTATATTTCGTGTGTTATATGAGATCTTTTTGGGACATATTATATACCAAATTGAATTTCTTGGAACATAGTTCCAATGCTCTTAACCATTCATTCATACGACATCCAGATAAAAAGATATAAGCGTCAGAAGATGGACCAATGCTAGGGTGTCAAGCTAGCACCTCTTTGACTTTTCCAAAGTTGATATATATAAGTTTTAGGTCGGATTTCTATTCATTTTTCAGTATAACACGACCAGAGAACACTCATAAACATATCCTTAAGCTCTCTTCTAGGGTTTCAAAGAAGATTATCATCCCGTGCACGAAATCGAGAAGCGATAACATCAAAACGATCCCTACAACGCAAGTATCATTATACCGCCTCTCTTTTTTATTTGTAGTTCGAGTTTTGGAAGGTACTTCATAGTTAAGAAACATCTAATATCTGTATTTAAGTGTATAAATATCAAGGAAGGTTGATAAATTCGTCTCCTAAGTGTTAGAACTCACGGGACGGTGATCGGAAGCCGTGAGTTCGGGTTATTTGACTTGTAGTGGACTGTTTGTGGCTGTTTCTTGTTGGCCTCTTGTGCTGATGTTTTATGGAGTTTTGGAGGCGAAAAGGTGTGGGAAAACAACACATAATGACGAAATGGCGGGCTTGTTGTTCTTTGTTATTTTTTTTAGGTTGTTTGACACTACTTTTGTTGTCGTTTTATGTATGAAGTGATTAGGGTGTGTAGGCTATTTTGTGATATATTGTAATGGAGATAAGGTTGGAGAAAGATGCATATATCTTGTTATTGTTTGGGTCTTGGTGTTGTTGGTATATGGTATTGGAGGAGGGCCTTGTTACAGGGGAGATGCTGCCCAAATTTACGTAAACAAGCTACTAGTTTATGTTGCGGACTTAGCCTACTCAGCACTGATTTTGAATCTCCTGATGTTATGGTAGATTGAGTTGAGTTGTTTGAAGAACTTCATAAAAGGTTTTAAGGACTCAACGGAGTTAAGGTATGTTAAGGCTAAACCTTTTCTTTCATTTTGGCATGATCCAGTAACTACATGTGTTTGATAACGAGACATAAAGTGAAATTCATATTCTTGAATTTATGTACATTTTTCTAGTCTCATAAGTTACAGCATTCTCCCTTATCGGGACTTCATATTCAGTTTAGTTTTGTCTTCTGCCAGCCAACAGAGCAAAGAATCTATATATATACAGTATTACAGTATTTTCACCACCATCGAGCTATAATTGATTGGCAGGCCCCTATTGGGCAACCTCTGATCAGATGGTGAGTTATATACCGAGCCTACTGTAGTCAAGTGCCTAAGCGATCCTGGTATGGCTGAGATACAGAGCCTAGTATAGCTGACCACCTATGAGCGAGCCTACTACGGCAGATCAGTTACACATACTGAGCCTTATAAGGCCGGACAACTATTTTACTTACTACATTGGGAGAGTTGAGCCAGTATCAGCAGGTAAGCATATCTTCAGATTATCTTTGAGTCCCAGTTACTTTTAGTTATTATATTATCAGTTCAGTTTCAGCTTTCAGTTATCCTGTTGCCTTACATACTCAATACATTATTTCATACTAACGTCCCTTTTGCCGGGGACGCTGCATTTTATGCCTGGAGGTCCTCATTGATAGTTGGACAGACCCTTCCAGCAGACAGAGTCAAGCATCAGCTTGGTTGCTAAGCTCCACTTTCTCGGAGTTGCCAGGTTTAGACCTTGGAGTCCATTTTATATATACAGGTTTGATGGGTAGGTCGAGGCCCTGTCCCGACCATGGTATAGTTAAGTTATCTCTAAAGGCTTGTAGAAAAGTCCCGTATAGTTTGTATATCAGTAGATGTTCATGGCGGCCTCGTCAGCCTCCATAGTTATATATATATATACACCCCACATATGAGAAAGATGTTTTTTTCAGACGATTCAGAATATGGACTCATCGGCCTAAGTTGAGGGTTACCCCTCCAGAGTCCACAGTTATAGAGTGGTACGCTCGGGCCGAGTACGGCACCGGGAGCCGGCCATGCCTCTTCAAGTTTGGGGCGTGACAAACTTGGTATTAGAGCAGTTCTATCCTAGGGAGTCTACAAATCGTGTCTAGTAGAGCCTTGTTTATAGATGTGTTATGCACCACATTATATAAACAGGAAGCTAGAAGGCATTTAGGAGTTTGTTACCCTTCTTTCAAATCCAAATCGTGCTATAGAGCTGAGTTATAAGAGTTCGAGCCAAGACTTATGTTTGCTAATGATATAGAGATGCTTTCAATTAGAAAAATATTACAGCTAGCTAGGGGGCTAATATAGCAACAAGTAAGGGCACTAATAGAAGAGAGTTTTTGACGACATGGCCCTGTTTGAGGCCCTATCAGATCGTGCATACCAGATGCGCAAATTTCCAGCTTAAGACCCTAAGATGGGAATATCAAATACACCCCGTGAATAGCAGGCCATGGGAGTATCATAAGGTAAAAGTTTAAGTTTCAACATGTAATTGAAGCGAGGTGAAGGAGCATATGAGGTACCCAGTTAGTGGAGATTATCAATATTTATAATTCAGGCAGAGAAATACAAGTACTCTGAGTTTACTTTCAACATTAATAGAGGTATGTACAATTAGCCACACCCATCTCACTTATGCCCAGTGGAAGCTAACAGATATAGTTTAAGAGAATGATGGGATATCAGGATGCAGCTGGGGTTAGAGTAACCCAATATAGTGGATGGATTGTTAGCATTAGATGACATTTCCGAAGGATATTGTAAACGTGATAATAGTTCTCCTTGTGAGACACCCAGGCAGTGCACTCTGAATAGTACAGTCAGATATGGATACTATAATGTTCAGAAATATTAGAAGATAGGCACCGGAATCCTAGAAGAGATAAATATTCACCTTAGTATACCTCCTGTTTGTAGTAAAAAGAGAATATTAGGCGACCCGATGAGCCAGTGAGATGGAGCAAGAAGAGATAAAAGTGAAAGAATATTTTCTTGAAATTTTCAGAATAAGTTAACAGACAGAGATATTAGCAGGAGAATAAGAAGAGAGTAAATGAAACATTACGGGTAAGGTATGATAATGGGTGATAACGGTAAATCAGAATATGACAAGATGACAGAGTCTATAGTCAAATGAAGGAAAAGACAAGTGGTGACAGGCCTTGAGATAATAAAAGAGTATATCCCATAAAGTTGTGTCCTTATTTTGAGAAATGAGTTTGTGACTCCAACATGATTACTAGAAGGCTAAGTTAGACCCTCTAAGTAATAGAAATTATTATGGGCTAGTAAACAAGATAAAACTGAACATGAGTTAGGGACCACAAGATTTGATAATAGTCAACATCGTGTAATTTTAGAGATTGCATTCCGGCAATAATAGAATGGACAACAAAAGAGTAACCTTTAAAGGACATTCAGGAAGACACTTCCCTAAAGCGAGCACTGTGAGCAAAGATAATCTTAAGGGACTAAGTGTGCCAGTTACACTAGGTGTAACCCTCGTGGGTAAGGAATTCAGTTATCCTTGGTGCAGAAGGATTACCGCAAGGCGAGTAGGAGTCAATAAAGTTGTGAAAAGATGCCAAAGAGGAAGAGGTAACTATGGAATAGTAAAGGAAGAATGCGGTAAAAAGGCGAAAGGGATGAGATTGCATTTATTAGATCCTATAGATATGTTATGACTCTAGAAAATTATGCAAGAACGATGGTGGGGAGATGCAGTGAGGGTTCCCTCCCATGATGTTATTGATAAATAAGTGTGAATGAACACTTGATACTTAACGGGTTAGTGCAAGTGGTAAGTTAAGACAAAGGACATAACTTGAGAGAGAGTATACGGAATATAGATATGAGCATGGACTGGGAAGTACTTAGTAGTTGATTCAGGAAGAGCCTAGTTATGGCTAGACAAGAGGTCTCAGATAAATCAGCAGATCATGCAAGATAAATGTAGTGAAACCCAACACATGAAATTCAGTCTACAGATATGATATCATAATCCTTAAGGAATATGCAGATAAGAGTTGGGGTTGTTAAAGGTACCATATATGTATTACAGAAATAAAAGTGAGTGCCACTGGGAGATAGTCAAAATTTTAGTTCAGAAGTAACCCTACGAGCATAAGGGCATAGAGGTAAGTAAGTAAGGATAATTATAGGCGAGTAAGTACATCAAAAATTCCACCAGGTATACAATGTAATAAGCTCGCAGCTTTACAAGAGTTAGAGGGTCTTCCCTAAGCACTGCAACGAAAGACTAGCTGAGGAAATAAGGAAGAAGGCTTTAGCATAAGCATAGTGACCTAAAGAAGAAATGATCTTGTAACAACAGTCTCACTACAATATTGTATGCACGCCATAAGAAAGTGGCACCTATCGTTACTAAAGAACGCGAAGTAAAATCCAAAGTAATATTCGAGATCATATGAGTTGCACAAAATTCCAATATATGTGGGCACTAAGATAAGTCAAGTATTCATGCAACAAGTGGCAGAACGATCACGAAAACTAATTTCTTACTTTTAACAAAAGCTGAGAAGGCACGAAAGGAATTATTCGATCTATGACCCAGATTTAGTTACGTCATGAGCGCACTTAAGATTTCGGAGTGTTATCCATGCAACATATATGTTGACAATGATACAGCTATAGGAGACTTTAGTATAAGTTAAAAGAAATAATCGAGTCCACATCACAGACAAAAGCTAGAATTGCTAGAAGGTTATATCGTGGATGTTCCATAGCGTCCACAAGGGGCTAAAGTAATAACTAATACCCTGAGCCGCAGATCAGAAGATAAAGTAAGCCCCCTTAAAGGCTGAGATAAAAGAGGAAACTAAAGAGTTACATCAGCTAAATGAATTAGGAGTTTGATTATTAGACCCCGATAAGTATAGAAATCATCATTTAGAACATTGCGGAATCACTCTTAATATCAGAGGTACAAGAGAGATAGTACAATAGCCATATTCTATAACGGCTTTATGATAAAGCCAGGTGGAAGTGTACCAGCCACATAAGAAGTCAATATGAAGCTCCCACCGGATTGTGTATGCACTAGAGGTGCAAGTATTATAGAAGAACTTCAAGTTGTGGATGTGACTTCCACATATGTAGAAGGGAGGTTATGAAAGAGATAGAATATATGATGCAAGATTTAAAGATAAGTAAGGTACATGTGAAGAAGGTACGAGATGCCCAAGTACAGAAGGTTACAAATAATCTAGACACAAGATAGAAGGGCTGGAAGCATCATAATTCTGTATCAAGAAATGATAGTGGTGTCGTCGGTGGCATATTTTCCAACCTGTGGTTTCCAGATACAGAGAGGAATAGTTAAGAGAGTAAAGAAGAGTTAGAGACGATATGACGTCTCGCTTGAGGTTCCAGAATAACATAAGGAAATCTATGGTGCTAGCAAGTTAAAGGAAGGTTGGTATAAATAGATATATGTAGGTAGCAAGCTAAAGTATGGTAGAGCGACAAGGTTTTAGCTAGACAGGAGTAAGGATAAGAAAAGGTGAGTGAGAAGGTGATGAGAATAGGTAAGTCCTGGGGATTAAACACATTACAACAAGAGAGCTGATGGTTTCCATAAAGTTATAAAAAGCTCAGTATAGCATGAGTGAACTCAAAGGAGTTTAAGACTAGGAGAATTTAGAAGAGATGGAATGCTGCCCTAATGGTAGAACAAGGGTGTAATTATGATATATGAGAGGATGACGTTTAGACCTTTGATTGGGTAATGATTCAAAGAAAAAGGGATTTCATGAATTGTATAGGATTAAAATACCCCCATAAGATGAATCACATTGGGATGCTATGAAATACGATTAATGAAGTATTGTATCGTCCCTAGGTGGATCAGGCAAATAACTTCAAATGTTCCTCGATGCAACGTGAGCCCTAACGACATGTATTACAAAAGAGGTTTCAAGTGATCAATGATAGATTATTGATCAAAATTAAGGTGAATAAACAATAGATGGGTACAAGTTCCAAAGTACGAGATAAGATTTGTTTTTTATTCTTAAGATGAATAGTAATGAGGAAGCACTAAAGGACTTAGATTTATATATATAGGATAAGCAGCAAGAGAGTAACCTGGAGTTGGATAGCAAACCTCAATAATAATAAACGAAAGTAAGTGTTATGGTATAGTGTAATCTAACTAGATGTAGTAATGCCATAAGAATAGATATACAAGGCTATGAAATAAGATATAGCAATAGTCGTAAGTTCGACAAAGTACCAAGGGAAGGACTTCAGTACACCTATAGATGCCTAGAGGGACAACTTGCCATAGTTCTATATTTATTCACAAAGTGAGGTCTAGAGATTGGCTAAAAGCTAGAGTAAGTAGGAGAGAAGAGTCATAGGCGTACATACAGGCTGCATGACAGAAGGTCGCAACAGCTACGAGATTGGAAGAATTCCGACAACAAGTCGTGGTGTGAGAAAGAGACCTAAAGGGGGGAATGCCCTAGCCTTCAAATTTACACACAAAACAGTTGCCTAGATAGCAAGGACAGTATTAAAATATTCATAATAGCTATTGGCTATGAGACTAATAAGCGCATCAGCCAACATTCGAGGACGAATGTTCCAAAGGGGGAATGATTTTACACCCCATATTTTCGTACATAAGAGTACGTCTTAAGTCAATTGATGTAAGATCATAAATGAGATCATCTTTGAAAGTACATAAAGTAAGTTAATCATGCTACAATGGATGTTAAAAATATTTAAGATCATGAATACCAAGAACTAAGAGGGTTGGAAGGCTTCGAAGCTAAACGAATTGAAGAAAATAAGTTTCGTCGAAAGTCGACAAGTTGGGAATGTTGTAACATGTACATTTGCGGCGAGAATAGGGTGTTTAAAATTATAAGAAGATTATGTTATGAGTTATTTTGGTCGTATGATAGACGTGTGTTCTGAAATCAAGCGAGTTGTGGAACAAAAGTTGGAAAAGATCATCACAAGTTACATTCATAAATATGTTGAAACTTAGGTCAAATATAGCTGAGATTTTCTACTTACTTGGAATTAGGGGGATGATCGCCTACCAAATTAAAGATCTACAAGTCTATTTCCTAACACATTAAACCTTTTATCTATAAGACATAGGAGAGATATTTGCAGTTTCGTGAGACTATGCAGACTGCACAGGTGACAAGTAGGTGTGTCACTAAAGCTTTTTGAGTAGTACATTTCGTGTGTTATATGAGGTCTTTTTGGGGCAAATTATATACCAAATTGAAGGTCTTGGAATGTAGTTTCCAACGCTCTTAACCGTTTGTGCATACGACATCTAGATAAAAAGATATAAGCGTCGGAAGATGGGCTAATGCTAGGGTGTCAAGAAAGCACCTCTTTAACTTTTCCAAAGTCGATATATATATATATATATATATATATATATATATATATATATATATATATATATATATATATATATTATCATCCCAGGCACGAAATCGAGAAGCATAACATCAAAACGATCCCTACAACGTAAGTATCATTAAACCGCCTCTCCTTTTTCTTTGTAGTTCGAGTTTTGGAAGGTACTTTATAGTTAAGAAACGTCTAATATCTGTATTTAAGTGTTCAAATATCAAGGAAGATTGATAAATTCGTTTTCTAATAGTTAGAACTCACGGGACGGTGATCGAAAGTCGTGAGTTCGAGTTATTCGACTTGTAGTGGACTGTTTGTGGGCTGTTTCGTGTTGGTCTCTTCTGCTGATGTTTTATGGAGTTTTGGAGGAGAAAAGGTGTGGGAAAACAACACATACTGACGGAATGGTGAGCTGGTTGTTCGTCATTATTTTTTTAGGTAGTTTGACACTACTTTTGTTGTCGTTTTATGTATGAAGTGATTACGGTATGTAGGCTATTTTGTGATATATTGTAATGAAGATAAGGTTGGAAAATTATGCACACATATTGTTATTCTTTTTTTCTTAGTGTTGTTGGTATATGGTATTGGAGGAGGGCCTTGTTACAAGGGAGATGCTGCCTAAATTTACGTAAATAAGCTACTAGATTAAGTTGCGGACTTAGCCTTTACTCACCATTGATTTTGAATCTCCTTATGTTGTGGTAGATTGAGTTGAGTTGTTTGAAGAATTGAATAGAAGGTATTAAGGAATCAACGGAGTTAAGGTATGTTAAGGCTAATCCTTTCTTTCATTTTGGCATGATCCAGTGACTACATGTGTTTGATAACGAGACATAAAGAGAAATTCATATTTCTGAATTTATGTACATTTTCCTAGTCTCATAAGTTACAGCATTCTCCCTTATCGGGACTTCATATTTAGTTTAGTTTTGTCTTCTGTCAGCCAAGAGAGTATATAGTCTATATATATACAGTAGTACAGTATTTTCACCACCATCGAGCTATAATCGATGGGCAGGCCCCTATTGGGTAACCTCTGATTAGATGGTGAGTTATATACCGAGACTACTATGGCTGAGTGCCTATGAGTGAGCCTGGTATGGCCAAGATACAGATCCTAGTATGGTCGAGCGCCTATGAGCGAGCCTACTACGGCAGATCAGTTACACATACTGAGCCTTATAAGGCCGGACAACTATTTTGCTGACTATATTGAGAGAGTTGAGCGAGTATCAGCAGGTAAGCATATCTTCAGATTATCTTTGACTCCCAGTTACTTTCAGCTTTTATATTATCAGTTCAATTTCAGCTTTTAGTTATCTTGTTGCCTTACATACTCGGTACATTATTTGGTACTGACGTCCCTTTTGCTGGGGACGCTGCATTTCATGCCTGCAGGTGCTCATTGGCAGTTGGATAGACCCTCCCAGCAGACAGAGTCAAACATCAGCCTGGTTGGTAAGCTCCACTTCCTTGGAGTTGTCAGGTCCAGACCTTGGAGTCTATTTTATATATACAGGTTTGATGGGTAGGTCGAGGCCCTGTCCCGACCATGGTACAATTCAGTTATCTCTAGAGGACTGTAGACTAGCTCTGTATAGTTTGTATATCAGTAGATGTCCATGGCGGCCTCGTCATATATATATATATATATATATATATATATATATATGAGCTTCTGGGTATGTTTACTCCACAGATGAGAGAGACGTTATTTTCAGACGATTCATAATATGGCCTCATCAGCGTAAGTTGAGGTTTACCCCTCCAGAGTCCACAGTTACAGAGTTGAACGCTCGGGCCGTGTACGGCACCGGGTGCCGGTCACGCCTCTTCATGTTTGGGGCATGACAGTTTCGTTAGCTCTGTTGTGTATTTTTGACTTAGGAGCGCGTCTGGATGGTGATTTGGAGGTCCATAGTGGAATTTGGCTTTAAATGGCAAAAATTGGAAATTTAGAAATTTGACCGAGAGTGGACTTTATGGTTTTCGGGCTCAGATTGAGGTTTCGGGAGTTGGAGTAGGTCTGTGGTATCATTTATGACTTGTTTGCAAAATTTGGGTTCAATCGAACGTGATTTAATAGGTTTTGGCATTAAATGTAGAAGTTAGAAGTTCAATAGTTCATTAGGCTTGAATGGATGCACAATTTGTGGTTTTAGCATTGTTTGATGTGATTTGAAGGCTTGACTAAGCTCGTATGATGTTTTGGGACTTGTTGGTATGTTTGGTTGAGGTCCCGGGTGCCTCGGGTGAGTTTCAAATGGCTAACGGATCGATTTTTGACTTGGTGTTAGGGTTGAAGCTATTTGGTGTCTGTATCTGGTTTCCTCTATCGCGATCACGAAGAAAGGGACGCGATCGCGAAGAGTTATTGCTGGCAGGTGGTGAGCTACTCTTCACGTTCGCAATATTAGGCACGCGTCCGTGAAGCTTTGTGAGTCTCAGGTCATCGCGGATGTGAGATGGTCCACGAGTTCGCGTAGAGGAATGGTCAGTTGGGGCATCAGGCTTTAAGCCTACGCGATCGCGTAGTTGTGCATGCGCTCGCAAAGCATCAGGTCGGGTAGGCTTCACATTCGTGTCAGTTTCTTCACATTCGCGTAGACTATTTTTGGAGGGTGTGATTATTTGTTCTTCGCGATCGCGACGTATGTGTCGCATTCGCGATGCATAACATCTAGGCAGCAATATTAATTTTTAAAATCGAGGGTTTGAACCCATTTTTCATATTTTGAGCTAGAGACCTTGGATTTGGGCGATTCTTGAAGGGATTTTCAAGGAATTGATTGGGGTAAGTGATTCTAACTCGATTTTATTTGTATTACATGAGTCCATTGTTATTTTTGTCATTTAATTAGTGATTGGAGTTGGAAATTTTGGGGGGAAATGGTGAAACTTCTTAGGACGAATTTTGGGAATTTGAGTGGCATTTTGGTATCAGATTTGAGTAATTTTAGTATGGTTGGACTAGTGGTGGAATGGGTGTTCGTATTTTGTGACTTTTACCGGATTCCGAGATGTGGGACCGGGGGTTGACTTTTGAGTTTCTTTTCAATTTTTGACTAAAGAACTTGGCACTTTTATATGAAATTGATTCCTTTAGCTCGTGTTGATTGTATCAAATTGTTTATGGGAAGATTCGAGATGTTCAGAGGCCGATTTGTGAGGAAAGGGCTTGCTAGCGGAGTGATTCGAGTTGCTTGAAGTAAGTATCATATTTAAACTCGGTTGAGGCACCAGTTTCATGAATTGTTGTGATAGCCATGTGCTTTTGGGTGCACACATGCATGGGGATGATCCCATGTGCGGGCATCGGGATTGTATATTCCTGTTTGGGTTTTGCTCGGGCGCCTATATGCCCAGAAATGACTGTTAAGCTTCGGGCTTCGATATCTATCATGTGATAATAGTTTATGATCTAATTGAGCCATGATGAGTCTAGTTAGAGGTTTAATCACTGAACGAAGTTGGTAACTATTTTTCATTGATATAATTGCCAGATTGAGCTACGATAGCACACTTTGCACATGCCTACATTTTAGCATGCTATTCACACCAGCCCAGGGATAGGAGAATCGTATTTCATCCATTATATGCCTGTATACTTGCTTGATTGCTCCTGTATGATATTTTTGACTGTCTTACGTGAATTGTTCGGTGCAAATTCTATTGTTAGCACATAATTTGTCCGTGCAGATCCATGTAATGATATTATTAGCACGTGAGTTGTCCGTGCAGCACGTGATTTGTCTATGCGGATCCATGTATTGATATTATTGGCACGTGAGTTATCCATGTAACACATGAGTAGTCCGTGTCTATGCTATTGTTAGAACGTGAGTTGTGCGTGCAGTGTGTGGAAATTTGTATTTTCTTGATCATTTATCTTATTTACGTGATTCTTTCCTCTACATGCCATATTACTGTTGAGTATGGTATTTGAAAACCAGTGCACATGCACACACGGATATTCGTGTCATGAAGCCCTATGAGTTAGCCTTAAATGTTATATTATGTTAATCAAAAAGGATAGAATTGCACTGAATTAACTAATGACCTCAAATTAAGCTTTTTTTTAACTTTCCTTGTTTATTTGTGATACTTATTGAGTTGGTTTTACTCACACTACACCTTACACCTCATGTGCAGATCCAGGCATTTTCGGGCACGGTGGTTGTTGATTGTGGAGTCTACTTGTTTGGAGATTATCGAGGTAGCTGCTTGGCGTCAGCAGACCTTGATCCTCCTTTCACAAATTAAAGCATACAAGGTCTACAATAAAATGACTCAGTGTGTAGAGGAAAGCGTACATGTGATCTCTGATGGATCACACTACTCAAGTGGGAAGGATTCACATGATAAAAATGATAAAGATGGAGATTATTCAGAAGTCCCTAGAGAGGTCATTGATATGGAAAACGGGAAGGCATATCTGATGAGTCAGGTCAAGGAGTCTAGTGAAAAAATGCAGCAGAACCTCCAACTGATTCGGAAGAACCTGATCTTCCATCATAGCAAGTGAAGCTGGAAATAAAGTTGTTGATGTCATTCTAGGCACCCCTAATGCAGAGCAAAGAAGTGGTGCTCACACTTCCGTGGATGCCAATGATGGGTCTCACATGGAGGAACCTGGTCCCTCAAACCCTGAGTCTCAAGTGTCTAACTAGAATCACAAAAGCTCACATTCTCTCCAAAATATAATCACTCCTTTGGATTTAGGAATTCAGACTAGATCAAAGACAAGAAACATGTTTGCTTTCTCGTCTTTCCTGTCTCAAATTGATCCGAAAAATATCAAGGAAGTATTGAAAGATGCTGACTGGATTGCTGCTATGTAAGAAGAGCTCCATCAATTTGTGAGGAACAATGTGTGGCACTTGGTTCCACGACCATGAGATAGAACAGTTATTAGAACTAGGTGGGTGTGTAGAAACAAGCTTGATGTGTTTGGCAATACAACGAGAAATAAAGCTAGGGTGGTGGTTCAAGGCTAAAATCATGAGGAAGGAATTGATTATAATGAAACTTTTGCTCCAGTTGCATGAATGAAAGCCATAAGAATTCTTATTGCTTTTGCATCTCATATGGAATTCAAATTGTTCCAAATGGATGTTAAGAGTGCATTTCTGAATGGATATTTGAAGGAAGAAGTTTTAGTCAAACAACCACCTGGTTTTGAATGCCATGAGAATCCTGAACATGTTTTCAAGCTTGACAAGGCCTTATATGGATTAAAGCACGACCCTTGTGCATGGCATGAAAGGTTTTCCAGGATCCTTCTGGAATGGATTTACTAGAGGAAAAATTGACAACACTCTTTTTATATAGGAAAGAGGGATGAACCTGCTAATTGTGCAGGTCTATGTTGATGACATCATCTTTGGTGCAACACTATGTGAGGAGTCTTTAAGCTTATAGGAAGCGAGTTTGAGATGAGTATGATGGGGGAGCTGAACTTCTTCCAATGACTACAAGTTAAGAAAACCTCTAAAGGAACGATGATAAGTCAGCAAAAATACGTTAAGGAGCTTCTGAAGAGGTTTGAGATAATTTCGACTTAATTGGGTATGTTGATGCTGATTATGCTGGCTATCTGGTGGATAGGAAGAGCACGTATGGCATGGCACATTTTTTGGGATCATGCTTGATTTCATGGGGTACAAAGAAACAAAATTCTGTGGCTCTCTCCACTGCAGAAGCTGAATATGTAGCAGCTCCCTCATGTTGTGCTCAACTACTATGGATCAAGCAACAATTAGAAGATTTTGGTAAATTTTCTAACTGTGTGACAACTCAAGTTCCCTCAATATAGCAAAGAACCCGATTCAGCATAAGAGGACAAAATACATTGATGTGCAAAACTATTTCCCGAGGGACAAAGATGAAAACAAACACATTTGTATGAAGTTCTGAAAGATAGAGGACCGGGTAGCCGATATCTTTACCAAAGCACTAAGTCGAGAGCATTTTGAAAGGAATCAATTGGAGCTGGGATTGATCATATTGAACTGAGAAACTGGTCCTTGATGATTGGCTATGAAAGGATGGTAAGGTGAATTGATAAAAAGTGTTTTCTGGCGACATCTAAATCAATTATATACCGTTATAGGTAAACACGCATGGAAACTACAGGACAAACAAGCAGCTAATGACATTGCAATTTGTTTGAAGGATGATACTCATATTTACAAAATTAGTTAGGGAACCTGGTTCCCATGACTCAGGTTATTAGTTCCTCTTACACTCATATGTATTTTGAACTGCTAGTGTGCCACATCATTAATTGTTTCCGTCCTTCCCCATATCTCTTAAACCCAAGCGTCACACCTATTACAAACCGACCCGTCTACCTGTTCAATCTCGTCCATTTGTAATCGGTCCCCCCTTTCCCTCGAAATACCTCCAAAAGAAAGTCTTCCTCATAGTCTACATCAAAGCCATAAAACTCTCCATCTCTCTCTGAAAACCCTCTCTTTTGTGTCTTCACTCTGAAAAATTCACCATGTCTCACGGTAATCTAAGTCTCCAAAGGCCACCAGTGAAATCCATGTTGTGTCTTTGTCCCATGAAGCACAACCATTAGGATTGGAGCCCCAACTTTCACCTGCTAAAATCCCTGTTTCCAACCAACCACCACCTACCGTCTCCTCCCCCACTCCATCAAGTTCTGGTTCCTATCGTAGCCAAAAAAATCAAACTACTAAGAAGTTTATTGCTCCGACCACCCTTTTTGCTACAACATAGAAAATGGAAGTAGAGGGACTGGTGGAAACAGAAGAAGGTGCAGAGGTTTCTAGTCAATGCCTTGAGGAAGAAAGTGTGGACAAAGAGGTTGTCCCTAGTCTGGGTGGAGATGTGTCAGCATCCGGTGTATTTGACACCCCCACAGTTCAAGGTTTTGACCTAAATGTTCTATCTTCATCAGGTGATGCTCCACTCGCTCTTACTGATTCTAATATTGGAAAATATGGGTGAGAAAGAAGCTATTGAAAATATTTTGTCTATTGTTGATGAAGGGAGTCCGGTTAGGGTTTTTTTGTCTAGTTGTGTGAATGCTGGGGTTCAGGGGAAGAACGAGGGAATGGAGACGAGAATGGAGACCTGATGCCTCAAGGTGACACGGCAACAACCAGTACTATAAGGGAGCCAACAGAGGGACCTGGCCCCTCTGACCAAGAGGACTTCTCTGCTCCTACTTGGGATGAAACTCCATTCTCTACTAAACAGCCCCTGGATAGTGCTGACCCTATGTAATAGCCAAATTTTTTATGCTTATTAATTGTGAGACTAGAGAATTAATTTTATTTATAGTTATTGAGTCAAATTTTAAGTTGGTAGGAGGGAATTTTAAAAAATAATATATAGGATAGTTTATTAAATTAGTGATTAGTGGGTGTACTTTATAGTTACACATGCTAATTAGTAAGGTACTAATTTTAAAAATATGGATAAAAGAAGTGGGCCAGGCCCACCACTTACAAGTTGGTCAGGAGATTGTCTAGGGTATATAACTGAAATTAACTTTCCATTTATCAAAACAAAGAAACGAAAGAAGGAAAAATAGTGCACGCCGAGTTGACGAGCAAATTGACGACGATAGAAATCTGTACTGGTTAGAAGAGAAAGAACGTTCAAGTAATAATTAACCATGTTATACCTTTCAATTGATAATTTTTGGTTATCTAGTAGTTATGTATTATGAAATAAGGGAGTAATAGTTACGCTATGATAAAAAGGATTGATTTGGCCATAATTATTAATTAGTGGGTATAGAATGAAAAAGCTATGTAATGTGGTATAAAAGACTAATTTGCTGTCACAGTTTCAGTTGCTTCTATTTGTATATGAAACATAATGGTTGACAAATAATTTTTGCTATAATGAGGAAAAAATAAGAGAAAGAAGGTAATAATTTAATGATTAGAATGGTATTAATGAGGTTCGGGATTAAGCCGTCGTAATACAATTTGAAGCTGAACTGCTTCGGCAATTTCTCACGTTCTGCATTGATGATTCTGTACAAGTTTTTAGTGATTGGAGTGTGGGTTGACTTTGATTTTGACTTGTCCTAAGATTATGAAAATTAGTCCCCTAGACTAATTAGCTAGACTAATTAGGACGTGTTATTCAATATCTTGAATAGATTGAGGTCATTGGAGGCCGTTTGGTTGGTGTTCTAGACGTTGCAACTTGGGAAAACTTCTCGTTAGCGAGGTAAGTGAGACTATAAGCTTTGATGCTTGCTTTTCCAAAATCCGTTTTGAAAGTATGTTTTTTCTGCCCGGTCCATGTGTTGGGACAAGCGTGCACTTGGCAAAATCGGTGGTCTTTGACCAGCCGCAAATATATATTATTTTGTAAAAAGCTAAAATTATTTAATGAGTAATTTGTGATGTGGTGTGATGTGGCGTAGCCTCGTGCTATGGCGTTGGGACGTTAGAAATTATTTCTTCGCTGCCGTAATATATATTGGGGCGTTGTGTATGCCGCCGTTATAGATTTGGGCCATTGTGTTTGCCGTCGTTATAGATTTGGGGCATTGTGTATGCCGCCGTTATAAATTTGGGCCATTGTGTATGCCCCCGTTATAATTTTCGGGCATTGTGTATGCCGCCGTTATAATTTTCGGGCATTGTGTATGCCGCTGTTATAGATTTGGGGCATTGTGTATGTTGCCGCGATAGATTTGGGGTATTGTGTATGCTGCCGTGGACTTGTTGGGGTGTTTGATTAATTTTCTGCACTGCCGTTAATGACGAGTCCTTAGTGTAGATTATGTTGATATATATATATATATATATATATATGGTATTGTTGTTGAATAATTATTTGGACCTTATAGAGTAATTATATGGTGAAATATTTCTAGGCATATTATTTCTGTGCTTGTTATGTGTTGGTATTTTCTAACACTTGTCCTAGAGATATTCAGATTGGCGGGTCAAGGATATTACTCGGTTATATTTACGTAGAACTCACTCCTTACATGCATGTCCATTCAGATACTATTGCTGAGGGCGAGGCTAGTGGTTGACGAGTTCGCTGAGTGGATCCTATTGCTGAGGTGAGTCGCCGCATCATTCGTGGAGGCCGTTGTTTCAGCTCTACCTATCTTATGTCTATTATTTCTTTCGAGTTTGCATGCCCGTCACTTAAACTTCTATTACTCTGTTAGATGCTCCATGGTCTTTGTATGAAATTGGGGTCAGAGATTTATTATTTGAGTGTTCTTTAGATTTATAAATAAATTATGATTTTAGTCGAATAATTATTTCCTATTTAGTAATATTTAATGCATTTGGACTTGTACGTGTTTTCTCAGTACTTATAAAAAAAGGTTAAGAGCACAGGAATTGGTTCGCCTGGCGAGTGGTGTTAGCTGGGTGACAGTCACGTCTAGGGGGTACTTTGGGATGTGACAAAGTTGGTATCAGAGCTTAGGCTTTATGTCCCGGGTCATGGAGCAGTGTTTAGTAGAGTCTTGTTCATGGGTATGTAGGCGCCCATACTTATGCATTTGAGGCTACTAAGCATTTAGGATGTTTTCCGTTCTTTCATTCCTTGATTATGCGTTTAGATAACTTGAGTTTGACTTTGGAGTGTTTTTTCCGCAGATGGCTAGGACACGAACACCCTCATCTGCTAGATGTGGTGCTGGACGGGGCACTACCCGAGGTGGCGGTCAAGTTGGGGCTCATCACACTAGAGCTCAGACTAGTAGACAGGCTGCTCCTCAGCCTGAAGTTGTGAACACGGGTCAACCCCAAGCTACTATGCCAGATCGAGTGCAAGAACAAGTGGTTCATGATGCTCCACCGCTAGTGCCAGTTGTTGTGCCTACTGTTACCCTACCTGCAGATACAGTGGTGAGGTTATTGAATGTATTAGAGGCATTAGTGCCTACTCAGGGTGGATTTCCAGCTCCCCAGACTACTTTGCAGGCGCAAGCACAGGTTTAACTGAATGTTGTGGCTCCTCAGATAGCCCATCAGTAAATCATTCAGCGCGTTACAAATACAGGGCAGTCTAAGGATCATAAGAATTTCATGTATCTTAAGCCACCAGAGTTCGATGCTACACATGCTTCTATTGAGCCCTAGAAGTTCATTCAGCGTTGTGGAAAGATACTATCTACTTTGGGGCTGAAGGAGACTCAAGGGGTGGAATTTGCCACTTTTCTATTTTCATGATCTGTAGAGTCATGGTGGAATTTAGTTCAAAGAGGTAGACGAGCAGGGTTGCCACCTATTACCTAGTCAGAGTTTTTAGCTATGTTTATGGATAGGTTCGTTCCACTGAGCAAACGAGATGACATGAGGCGTCAGTTTGAGCAATTGCGCTAGGGCACTATGACAGTTATAGAGCATGAGGCTAAGTTTGCAAAGTTAGCCACGTATGCACACTTTCTGGTTGCTGATGAGCATGAAAAGGTAAGAAGATTCGTGGATGGGATTGAGCACCGTTATCGTGGCCCGGTGGTTAGGGATGTTCGAGGTGGTTCCTACGAAGAAGTAGTTGACACTGCTCTACGTTATGAGTACTATCACGAGAGGGACATGGCCGAGCGAGAAAGTAAAAGGGCACATAGCGTCGGCGGATTTAGTGGAGTTCTATCTGGGGGCAAGAATGGTTTTAACCGCGGGCAGTACAGGCTTACTCAGTTAGAGTCAGTGGTGTAGTCTTCTGGGAGTACGTTTTTGGTAAAGCAAGGTCAGCAACAGACGCAAGGGAGGGATAACGGTTCATTTCAATTCGGATAGTATCTGAGATTACATGTGGTAGGAACCACTATGGTTGTTGCTTTGGTATAGCTGGTGGTTTTTTTATGTGTGGAGAAAAAGGGTATCGCTAAATACTGTCCTAAGGGTAACTCTAGTACCAATCAGGCTACTATACAGCCACAGGGAATTGCTATAGCCACGCAGACTCAGAGTCAACCAGTTAGAACCGCTCCACAGGGTGCCCACGGACATAATAGACAAGGTGTACAAGGTGTTCAGGAAGCGGGTGGGCCACCGAGATTCATTGCAATTACTAGACAGGATGCTGAGTCACCCAACATGGCAGTGACAAGTATTATTACTATCCATATGATATACGTATGTGTCCTTATCTTTAGCTTTAAATTTAAAACGGGGAGTCAAGTCTCTTGATGTGCCATGCATGGTGACGATCCTAGTAGGGAGACTATATTTGTGGATAGAGTATATAGAGGAGGTGTGATATTTGTTCAGGGAAGGGACACTGTAGTCACTAAACTAGTGTTGCCGATGTTTGACTTTAATATTATTATGTGTATGGACTGAGTGGTGTCGTTCTATGTGATGCACAATGGCCAGGTAATATATTAATTTATTGTTTCTTATGGTCTTAGAATGGCATGTAAAGCCGTTCACGATTGCCATGGGCGAGGAAGTTCCTTATACAAAGGTTTTATGTGAGATGAATAGAAAGTGTTCAACATATCTAACTATGATTTAAGACACTAGAGTAGGGATTCTGACTTTTGGGATAGTGGTAGTTGTTAATGAGTTACACGGGGCGTATGTAGCGTAGATATGAAAAGACAAGATGAGTGTAAGGATGAAGTATACATATCGCTATTTTCTTGGGTATAGTTTGCTTAACATTCGAGGACGAATATTCTTCTTAGTAGGGGGAATGTAATAGCCCGATTTTTTTTATGCTTATTAATTGTAAGACTAGAGAATTAATTTTATTTATAGTTATTAAGTCAAATTTTAAGTTAGTAGGAGGGAATTTAAAAAAACAATATATAGGATAGTTTATTAAATAAGTGATTAGTGGGTGTACTTTATAGTTACACATGCTTATTAGCAAGGTAGTAATTTTAAAAATATGGATAAAAGAAGTGGGCCAGGCCCACCACTTACTAGTTGGTCAGGAGATTGTTTAGGGTATATAGCTGAAATTACGTTCCCAGTTATCCAAAAAAATGAAAGAAGGAAAAATAGTGCACGCCGAGTTGACGAGCAAATTGACGACGATAAAAGACTGTACCAATTAGAAGAGAAAGAAACGTTCATGTAATAATTAACCATGTTATACCTTTCAATTGATAACTTTTGGTTATCTAGTAGTTGTGTATTATGAAATAAGGGAGTAATAGTTATGCTATGATAAAAAGGATTTATTTGGCCATAATTACTAGTTAGTGGTTATAGAATTAAAAAGCTATGTAATATGGTATAAAAGACTAATTTGCTGTCACAATTTCAGTTGCTTATATTTGTATATGAAACATAATGATTGGCCAATAGTTTTTGCCATAATGAGGAAAAAAAGAGAGAAAGAAGGTAATGATTTAATGATTAGAATGGTATTAATGAGGTTGTGGATTAAGCCATTGTAATACAATTTGAAGTTGAATTGCTTCGGCAATTTCTCACGTTCTGCATTGATGATTCTGTACAAGTTTTTAGTGATTGGAGTGTGGGTTTGACATTAATTTTGACTTGTCCTACGATTATGAAAATTAGTCCCTAGACTAATTAGGACGTGTTATTCAATATCTTGAATGGATTGAGGCCATTGGAGGCCGTTTGGTTGGTGTTCTAGACATTGCAAGTTGGGAAAACTTCTCGTTAGCGAGGTAAGTGAGACTTTATGTTTTGATGCTTGCTTTTCCAAAATCCGTTTTGAAAGTATGTTTTTTTCTGCCCGGTCCATGTGTTGGGACAAGCGTGCGCTTGGCAGAATCAGTAGTTGCTGACCAGCCGCAAATATATATTATTTTGTAAAAAGCTAAAATTATTTAATGAGTGATTTGTAATGTGGTGTGATGTGGCGTAGCCTCGTGCTATGGCGTTGGGGTGTTAGAAATTATTTCTTCGCTGCCGCAATATATTGGGGCATTGTGTATGCTGCCGTTATAGACTTGGGGCATTGTGTATGCCGCCATTATAGATTTGGGGCATTTTGTATGCCACCGTTATAAATTAGGGGCATTGTGTATGCCGCCGTTATAAATTTGGGGCATTGTGTATGCCGCCGTTATAATTTTGGGGCATTGTGTATGCCGCCGTGGTAGATTTGGGGCATTGTTTGTTGCCATGGACTCGTTGGGATGTTTGATTAATTTCCTGCACTGCCGTTAATGACGAGTCCTTAGTGTAGATTGTGTTGAGATATATATAGTATTGTTGTTGAATAATTATTTGGACCTTATAGAGTAATTATATGGTGAAAGATTTCTATGCATATTATTTCTGTGCTTGATGTGTGTTTGTATTTTCTAACACTTGTCCCAAAGGTATTCAGAGTGACGGGTCGAGAATCTTACTGTGTTATATTTACGTATAACTCACTCCTTACCTGCATGTTCATGCAGATACTGTTGTTGAGGGCGAGGCTAGCGGCTGACGAGTACGCTGAGTGGATCCTATTGTTAAGGTGAGCTGCCACATCATTCGTGGAGGCCGCTGTTTCAGCTCTACCTATCTTATTTCTATTATTTCTTTCGGGTTTGTATGTCCATCACTTAAACATCTATTACTCTGTTAGATGCTCCACAATCTTAGTATGCAATATGGGTTAGAGATTTATTATTTGAGTGTTCTTTACATTTATAAATAAATTATGATTTTAGTCGAATAATTATTTCCTATTTAGCAATATTTAATGCATTGGGACTTGTACGTGTTTCTCTCAGTACTTATAAAAAAAGTTTAACAGTACAGGAATTGGTTCGCCTGGCGAGTGGTGTTAGCTGGGTGCCAGTCACGTCTAGGGGGTAGTTTGATACGTCACACCCTACCCCTTTCTCTCACCTTGAAGCAATTCCTTTAGACATTGTATATCCTGAAATGAAGTCTGTGTCTGAATGAGACGGAGATGAAAGTGAGGAGGACTATGACAATGTGTCTGTAGCCCAGTTCACCGCGGCTAGGAGTGGTGGGACACCTTCTCAAAAGTCTGGTCATAAAAGAACCACCACTAGGCAGTAGAAAAAGGTTGCCCTTGACATTGCTTTAAAGGAGAATAAGGAGAAAAAGAAGATAAGAGAAGAAGACTGGTGAAAAGTATATTAGTTGATGAGGAGGATCTGCCTCCGGCTAATGTTGTGGAAGTTGAGGATGAAGAGATGAATGAGGAACCTACTTCCCTTGTTCTTAAATCCTCTAAGAAGATTGTGTCTATGAAACAAAAGAAGGTATCATCTATAAAGGTTGTTGAAACTGGTGGTAAAGAAAGTGCTGAGAAGGAGTCTAGTGAGAAGGAGAAGCCTGCTAGGAAGGAGAAAGGTGTTGGGAAAGAAGTCTCACAAGAGAAAGCCAAGCAGTAGTGAGGAACCTTGTTCCCTAAAGAGGGACAGAGATGATGTGTCTGAGATTGAAAGCAAAGCAAAGCTGAAGAAGCAAAAAGTCTTGTGGGCTAGAGTTTTTGATACTGACATTTTTGGAAAGTCGGGCATGAGGCAGTTGGTTTAAATCTACGAATTCCAAAAGTGGACTCATCTCTTTACTGTTCAGAGTCCAAAGTCTATGAGGAGGAAGTTCGCAGTTTCTATGTTGATCTGTCTGTGGATGGTGACAAGATCTGCTTGAAGGTCAATGGGGTGGACTTTGTGATTGATAAGGCTGTGCCAGGAGATATTCTTAAGGTGCCTTCTGAGGGGCTCCCAATTGTTGAAGGGACCTATTCCCCATGTTTTAGAAAGCTTATTTTAAAGACTCAAGTTGTTCAACAAGGGGAAGGAGTGCACAATAAGGTACTGCTTCTAGAATACTAACTCATGTTCAAGTTGGTGAACAAGGTCCTGCTACCACGATCTGAAAGACGATCCATTGCATCTATAGCAGACTTGGTTCTTTTGGAGGCATTGGATGCATACACTGCTATCAATCTGCCCGGGATTCTGATTGAACACATGAAGAAGGTGGCAGACTTCAAGGATGAAAATATTGGGTTTCCATATGGATACCTACTTACAAAAGTCATTGAACGTTTTAAAGTCCCCTTGGGAGAGCAGGCGTGGAAACTCGTAAGAAAATGTTCTCAATAAACACCTTGGAGGACTGTGGGTGTATTGATAAACGGGGGGAGTTGGAAGCAGTTCTATAATCTCTCAACTAATCGATGCTCAGAGTGTTGCTATTGAGGAGATAAGGAGGCTAAAGGCCCAGAATTCAATTCTTGAGGGAAAGCTCAGTCTAGCCAGCGCGGAACCTGGTTCTAGTAGTGCTCAGGGTGCAGAAGTTGCCCGCATGACGGCTGAGAATGCAGAGCTGAGGAAACAAGTGGATAACCTGAAAAAGCAGCTGACCACTGAACAGAGGGCTGCTAACGATCGTTCCCTTCCTCTTCCAGTGCTCTCTAAATTGTCACCTTATTAGTGTCCAGTTTGTCAATTCCTACCAATTCTACAAAGTCCTGTTTTGTTATCTTTTCCCTATGGTTGTGGTACTCTAGTAATGCTTATTTTCTACTTGTTTTTTCTTTTCCTTAAATTTAATGAGCATCTTAGTCCTTTTTAAATGCATGTTATACTCTTGTATCTTGTTTTTAGCTATATTGTGTGCACACAAGTGGCATGAGTTATCTTTGCTGGACTTCTTTTTGCGTTTACTTGTAAAATCCTTTTTATGATGCCAAAAAGGGAAAGAAAATTGAAGGGGGAAAACAAGTTCTTAAGGGGAATATGGCTACTCTGCAGGGAAAATAATATGGAGATCTGGTTGTCAGGGAGAATATAAATTCTAAGTTTGTCATCACCAAAAAGGGAAAAACTGATAAGTTATGTGTCTTTTTATTTTAGTGATTTAACAAACTTCACATGAGAACCAGATAGTGAACCTGATGCAACTAGCTTCTCCGCGCTCAGAACAACAAGTCAATGTCTGGCACAAGTTCTAACGAAATCAGGTAAGGGAACAACATAGGGAATAGATAGATATTAGTTCCTCCGATCAAAGTACAAGTCAACTCGTATAGCTACTAAAGTTGTTGCACTGCACACGGAACAGTGCAACAGTCATTGTTGAAGCATGCTGTGTACCGGACACTTCCTTGCATCATCCTTAATGACCTCACTTATATATTACCAATATGAGGCAAGGGATTATACACACTTGCAAACCCTAAAATACATTTTACTCTCAAGTGCGCAACCGCCATTATGTACTCCAAGGCATTGAAGAACAAAACAACAACATAACAAAGGACCAGATTCCACTATGGAATACATTGTGTGTCCTTAGTATTGTTGTGTCTTTGTTTATGTTATTCACTTGTAACTCCTACTCAACTTATTTAGAAGCATCTCATAGGACACTTTTGTAAACCATAAATATCGTGTTTGTGTTTGACTATAGTTAGTCAAAGTGGTTAGCATTGTAATAGAGTTAGTACAAAGAGGCTGACAATATAGTTATTGTAAGTAGATGAGGAATTAAGAGTTTAATTCCTAGGTTACAATAGGTTGTAATCTAAAGTTGCTCGGTTTAGTGAAGTTGAAATCCTACAAGTGCAGGTCGTGGTTTTTAATCCCGTGAGCTGGGAGTTTTTCATGTAAATATTGTTGTATTATTTACTTACTGCTGTATGTTCTGTGGGAACTGATAGAGAATCAGATTCCCTATACAGTTTTGGTGGACTCTTAGTTTACATCAACTTTATTTTGCCTCCACAAAGGATAAAATTTCATCAGCATAAGCAAGATGGTTCACTCTAGGTCCCCTGTTATTCAACCTAGAATGAAATTTATTCTACCTTATCTTTCTTTCTTTTTTTAATTGTCTTTTTCTAGTATTGGACTAACAGCTTGTTTGGATGGTTGTTACATATTGATCATATCGTATTGTTACTTTAAATATGATATTTGTTCTGATTGTTATTTAAATTTTATTGTATCGTATCGTTGAATCCATCGTTACGTAACGACGAAATGTGCCACTTTATGTAACGACCGATTTGTTGTGGTCACGTCGTTACCTTGCCTTTTTCTCTAAATCTCACCCTTCATTATAATTAAAATAACTTTATTTTATTATTTATCCTATATTTTCATATAATAATTTTACCCGTATCATAATTTTTGTTTATAATATTGCAAGTTTATTCTTCATAATGTTGGTGTGTGATATCATGAAACGACGGCAAATGATATAATCTATCCTAACATTTTATTTATCAAACAATACAATACAATACAGTACAATACATTATAAAACGATACGTAACAACCCTCCAAACAAACTGTAAATAGTAGCAATCGTAGTTAAGGAGAGACATTTTAATAATCTACACCTAATTCCAACCATTTTAAATGGTGAAAATAGTAGTCTTTTTAATAATAAGTGCTTCGAACAATTATGGATTTCTCATATTCAAGAAAACAAGTGCTATTCTTTCTCTATCCAATATAGTGCAAGTAATTATGGAACTCAATTATGTCAGTATACCTTAACATCTTTGAATATATATATATATATATATATATATATATATATATATATATATATATATATATATATATATATATATATATATATATATCCTGTGATTTGCATAAAGGCATGCTGGCACCCTCTTCAAGTACAGACATTAATGCCAGATAATAAACTTCAAATTGTTGCTTATTTACATGCAATGATGCAGTACATTTTAAGCCCACATGTAATGTACGTAATAATAAATGCCAGAGCTAGTTTTAGAAGTTTGCTCCATGTATGCTTACCATCAATCCATCATATGTTTCTCAAGTCACCGCATGCCCTCGAACAACACACACACACACCTATAGAAACAGCAAAACCTACACACATGTATACACAAGAGATCGTAGAATAATAGTATCGGCTTATATGTGATTATCACATCTAAACTTTGTATATTGATTGAGGTTGGAGCTGTAATAAACATTTAACGTTTTACTTTTTTTTGTCTAAATTGATGTTTACTTTACATTATTTTATTTTTGAATGGTGTCCGTCTATACACAGAGGCGGACCTACACGGTAGGAAGAGGGGTCACCCGCACCTGAAAACTTTGGCAAAAACTCCATATATACTTATAAATGTCCTCAGGAAATAGTCAAATATTAACAGAGGCCCTTGTATCAATCTTTATGCGTAATGATAAATTTATACTGAATGTAAAGATGCCCCGTGACCGTCGAATCATGGGTCCGTCTCTATCTATACATGTATAGATATTGTTTTCAAAAGAGATGCGCTTCATTTTACGTGGCGCTAATATTATTTGGAGCAAAGTGGTTTTTGACCATTTTTTCAAATATTTTGAGTTATAAACTATTATAACTAGTAATTTTTTCTATGTAACTTCTAAATATATAAATTTTATTTCATAAAACTTGAATTTAAACCTCAATTCACATTAAAAAGTTAAGCAATTTTGTCCCTGTGTATTCCATACCCGAACACATAAAATGAAGGCCAAATACATATAGAGACCATTAAACTTGGCCCAATTTTTCATTTTGGCACTCTAACTAACTCTTGTTCCATTTTGGCCCTCCAACCCTAATTTTTGTGTTCCATTTTGACACAAATTTTTTACTCCCAGGTAAAAATGCAGCGCGTGCATTTCAGCTGCTACCACCACCCCACTGCCCCCCCACCCCCGCGCAAAAAACAATTTTTACTTTTTTTTTTGTAATTTCAAATTATTATTTTTTTCGTTTTTTTTGCCCACATCCCTGGGAAAAAATATTTTTTATATATATTTTCAGTAATAACTATGGGTTCAACTAAACCCATAACTTTCGACGTGGAGTAAAAGTTTGTATGTAAAAATTTATTAAAATTATAAAAAAAAATATATATAAACCCATAACATTTAAAAGTATAATGCGTTCTTTTGTTCCACTTTGACACAAAAACTTTTATCCCGGGTAAAAATGCAGCACGGAAAAATATCCAGCTGCTACCCCCCATCCCAACCCCCCCCCCCCCACAATTGTTAATTTGTAATTTCAAATTATAATTTTTTTTTTGTTTTTTCTGCCCTCCTTCCGTGGAAAAAATATTTTATATATAATAACTACGGGTAATAACTACGGAGTAAAACTTTGTATGTAAAATTTTATTAAAATTATAAAAAAATAGATATAAACCCATAACTTTAAAAATATAATGGATTCAATGTTAAAAATATTAAAATTGAATCCACAGAATTTAAATTCTAGATCCGCCTCTACGTTGAGAGTATGAAATTTGGCTGAAAAAATATCCCTCACGCGCCTAAAGGGTGAGGCAAATCACACACCAAATCTAGTCAGCTTTTATGTTAAAGTGGAACACACAAATTGGGGTTGGAGGGCCAAAATGGAACAAGAGTTAGTTAGAGTGCCAAAATGAAAAATTG
The DNA here is from genome assembly GCF_001879085.1 of Nicotiana attenuata. Classification (NCBI taxonomy): domain Eukaryota; kingdom Viridiplantae; phylum Streptophyta; class Magnoliopsida; order Solanales; family Solanaceae; genus Nicotiana; species Nicotiana attenuata. The sequence goes on from NW_017670300.1 coordinate 740,405, forward strand.
GGCCAAGTTTAATGGGCTCTATATGTATTTGGCCTAAAATGAAATGGAGGGCATATGCACATATTTATGAATATTTTCGATGAGCCATAGACAACATACTTACTTAGGTGTCTCTGCCACGGAGGAGAGACGCAGTGGCGAAGCTAGTAATTTACCCAAGGGTATTCAAATTTAAAAGAAGTGAAAATAAAAATCTCGACAAAGGGTGTTCAATATGTATTATATATCTCTAAAATGTAAAATTTTACCTATAAAAACAGTGCAATTTTTCGATAAAAGATGGTCAGTTGTCAACTGACCACCCTTATAACCATGTGGCTTCGCCGCTGGGGAGAGGGAGGGGGAAGGAAAGGGAATAGGAACTGGAAATGATCCATTTACAAGCTAGGATACATAGTCAAATAAAACAAATATTATTTCTATGTTTTGCTAGCTAGTATTACAAACAAGAAGAAAATATCCACAGGAAGCATAAATAAACGAGGTCATGGTGTTTGACTTAAAAAGTTATCGAATAATTTTTAAGCAAATCAATATATAAGGAGGGGTAAATCGTAATCGAAAATAATTGACTCTAGGATGATTTTTGCACTTTGATTCGTAATGAGAAGAAGAACTGGGAAACAGAGAAATATGTTGATATTAGAGAGATGAGAGAGAGCAAGTCAGATAGAGAGAGATAGAGAGTATTATTGATAATCAATCCTCCCCTTTTTTACACAACTGAGACCCCCCTTATATAGCGGAGGGGCTCTATTTTAACTGCCAAAAAGATAAAGATAAAATAACTGCTATAGAGGGAGCGACGTGGTTGCGAGGTCGTCCTTTGTATTGTCCTTGAGTCATTCCTTCAGCCGGAATTCTGTGTATACGATTGGTCGTGCTTACTTGGGGACGTGATCAGTCAAATTCGACTCCATACAGTTAGTCCCTCCGCTCGTCGGGGTCGTAGCGAGGTGCGTCCTCGATGGGCGAAATTAACACCTTCATTTTGGGAGAGTTTGACCCTACCAAGGGACTGTGATGTGACATATAGGAGGCAGTCATCATGACTGTCATATCGCCAAAGCGTGACGCCTTTCCCCTTATGATGTCAGCATCCGCAGGCGTCATCATTACGCGTATTCTCGAGGTAGGAAATCGACAGCTCCGGCGCTTGGTTTCCCCCGCTGGTTCGAATTCTGTCTCTTCGATTCTAGCGCTTCCCAGTCCTTATAAATAGGGGAGGGGTTTGACTTGACCCAAACTTTTGATCATTTACAAATACATTCCATCTCCCGGTGTGATCCTTCTGATCGAGAACCTTCCTTCCTTTGTGTTGTACGTAACTCTTTTTTCATTGCGATCATGCCTAAACCTCGCCGTGGTAATGAAGGATCCCGACGCCTGTCCCGTCGAATGCGCCACCTCCTTCTGATGGTGGTGGGGCGGAGGAGGAAGAAGATATGAGTCCTCTTACCGTGGAAGCGCTGCTTCCACAACGCACCCTATCCCGGAGTGATTTTAGTAAGGATTCCCCAGTTCCGGTTCCGGAGTCTTCCAAGTCGTTGCAGAATCACTTGGATGACCTCCTTGTTAAGTAAAGTATACCCGCACACGTAGAGATGATCCCGGCTGGAGAGGATCACGTGGACATTCACAGGCCGGGGTATTGCGCTTTTTACGAGTATCCATTCTTGATTGGTTACAACCTTCCCTTCTTTCCCTTGGCGGAGGATTTTTGCTAGTTTTACAACGTCTTCCCGGCTCAACTTACGCCGTATACTCTGAAGGTGCTTCGGCTGCTGACTAAGTATGCGGAGTTGGCCGGGTGTGAAGTCACGGTCCATCACCTCTTGCAACTATTCAGCGCCTGCTATTTGAGGGGGACCATGGTACACCTACGAGGCCGTGGTACGAGGGGGTTAGTGGTCAAGACCGATGACTGGGTGAGTCGTGGGTTTTGGCGTAAATATTTTTTCGTTAGGACCGAGCACTTGGTCTCCAACCCCGTCGGTTTCCCGGGGAGGTGGAATTCAAAACGTAAGTGTCTCAATTCGTTACATTCTTTGTCGTTTGTGACCATCGTGATACTAACTTTTATACTGCAGCTATGGCTCATCCACCCCGGCCCGTTGCCAACCTCAGGAGATGGGTCGCCGGCCTGTTACCTCACGCGGAAGAGACCCGCACTCGGCCTGTCTTTATGCAGCGATATGGCCCCAAAGTCTCTTCAGGTAGATTTCCGGCTTTTGCCGTGTAGAGTTTGCTACTCCGCTTACTTACCCCCCTATTTTCTTATGGCAACAGGTCGAGGCGCCTCGAGGAAGAAGACGGCAGTCCCGGTTTCCAAACGAACCGATGTCGCTTCGGGTGTTCAAGACATATTGGTCAAGTCTGTCCAAGGGGATCTTTCTCCAGCCCCTTTACAGGGGGCTATCTCCACGACCATGGTTATGTGGGAGCCGACACCGTTGGCGCCGGCTTCTCAATCCGCGGGTGAACCCTCCGATGGCGAGGAGTCGCCAGAGAGAAAATGGAGGAGGCTCGAGAAAGGCAAGGCGGTGGCGACTGAAGCCAGGGGGAGTGAGGTGCCTCGACCGACGCCCAGGCCTTCGTTCATGGCCGATGCCATTCTCTCGGGGAGGTCGGCACAACAGAGGGGTGCCGTTCCCGACGTCGGCTCCGCGCGTGCCGTCGAGGGAGGGTTATCGACCAACGTCGAGGAGCCTGGTAATGAAGAGTCGGGCTCTGACATTGCTCAAGGAAATGTCGACGAGTTCGTGGGTGGTCTTACCCACGTGGAGATGATGACGGATGGCTCCGACCGTGTATTACTATTTCGGCGACTTACAATTCGCTATCGAACAGTGAGCAACTGCTTCGGCCCTTACCCTGTTGTGTGCCACCCCCGAGAGCAAGGCGCTCAGTGCGGTGGGTGATGCGGAGCTGTCCCGTAGGGTGTCAGGCATGGCTTTGCAGGTATTCTTTATTCCCTTTCTCCCTTCCGTATATTGCCAGACTGGCTTAAGATGTACTTACTTCCGCTTTTTCTCTTCTTTTACAGACCCTTGTCTTGGAGGTGGAGAGGGGACGCCGCGAGCAGAAACGGAGTGTCCTCTTCAAGATGTTAAAGAAGTACCGGAGGTACCGCTCTAAGCATCGAGCGGAAGTCGATGGGGGGAAGTCCCAGTCGGAACATAGAGAAGCTGAGCTGGAGGAGGCGGATAGCGAGCTGATGAAGGCCGTAGCCCGCAACAGCGAGTTGGAGGAGCTCCTCAGGTCGAAAGATGACGAGCTCGAATTGAGCCGTGGGGTGGCAGCGGAGAACGTCGTTCTGCAACGGAGGGTGGCAGAGCTGACTGCTGAACTCGACGCCAAGGTGGCGGAGATCAACAGGCTTTCATGGCTTTCTACTTCTCGCCCCTCGCCTGATCAGATTGCGCGTCGTAATGCGCATGAGATGTGGATTTTCGCGGAGGCCAAGCTCGATGTTTATAGCGAGCTTCATGCTGCGGGTCGGGCGAATGAGGAAGAAGTCCAGGCACGGAGGGACGAGGCTCGCGCCGCTCGTGAGGTTTGCGGTTATGATCTCGACTCTCCTGATGGGGAGGGGCTTGCTTCTGAAGATGTTAACCACCTTGACTCCGACCCCTGGTATGATGATGCTTACCACTCGGGGGGTGACGGGCAATCTTGAACTCATGTATATTTTTGGGTTTTTATAGTGTATCGGAACCCGTCCGCGGGGACCAATGTAAACATGATTTTTTGTTGTAATATAACTTTTACCTTTACTGCTTTGTCTGTTTGTCGTAATGCTTAGCCTCCGTAGAGATTCTTTTTTCGTTCATCGAATTGTCGTGTCGCGGTTCGAACGGGGTCGACCTGATATTGATGGCCTTAATCATAAGGATGTTACTTCGATTGTCGTCGAAGTAGTACCCGTCGTGGCTCAAACGGGGTCGAACCAATGTCGATGGCCTTAGCCATTAGGATGTTACTTCGGCTATCGTTGAAGTAGTATCCGTCGTGGTTCGAACAAGGTCGAACCAATATCGATGGCCTTAGCCATTAGGATGTTACTTCGGCTGTCGTCGAAGTAGTATCCGTCGTGGTTTGAACGAGGTCGAACCAATGTCGATGGCCTTAGCCATTAGGATGTTACTTCGGCTGTCGTTGAAGTAGTTTCCGTCGTGGCCCGAACGAGGTCGGACCAATGTCGATGGCCTTAGCCATTAGGATGTTACTTTGGCTGTCGTCGAAGTAGTGTCTGTCGTGGCTCGAACAAGGTCGAACCAATGTCGATGGCCTTAGCCATTAGGATGTTACTTCGGCTGTCGTCGAAGTAGTATCCGTCGTGGTTTGAACGAGGTCGAACCAATGTCGATTACTTCCTGTTTGTGTAATGGAGATTTCGTTCAGTCGATGGAGAATTTTGTTCATACAATGGAGAATTCCGTTCGTACAATGGAGAATTCCGTTCATAAAATGGAGAATTTCGTTCATATAATGGAAAATTATGTTCATACAATGGAGAAATCTATGGTAGTCCCTTCACTATGTTGGCCTGCGGACCGTGTCGGTTGGCCGATATAGTGAACTTGCGCTTCTTGTTCCACCGGGTGTCCCCTTCGTCGCCTCGTTAAAAACGTTCCCGAGAAAACCCAATTGGGACAAAACTCGGGCCAGGGAAAAAGAGTGCGACTTGGGAGACGCCTTTCAGAAGTGGAAGTGTTTGAGATGGGCGATGTTCCAATTGTTTTGGAGTGGTTTCCCCTCCATCGTCTCTAGTTGGAACGCTCCTTTGTTCGCTGCCGCTGTGATTTTGTATGGCCCGTCCCAGTTGGTTCCTAACTTTCCTTCGTTCGGGTCTTTTGATGCCAGTGTTTTGGCCTTGAGGACGTAATCGCCGACTTTGAGCGGTCTTACCCTGGCTTTCTTGTTGTAATATCTTTCTACCTGCTGTTTTTGGGCGGCCATTCTTATATGGGCCATGTCTCTTCGTTCTTCGGCTTCGTCTAGGTCTTGTAACCTGCTGTCGTCGTTGTCCGTTCCACTGGTATGGGAGTATCTCAAACTTGGTTCTCCGATCTCGACGGGTATGACGGCATCAGTCCCGTAGACCAGTGAGTATGGTGTTTCTCCCGTGCTAGATTTGGGTGTAGTCCGGTACGCCCATAATACTTCGGGTAGTAATTCGGGCCACAGCCCCTTGGCTTCTTCGAGCTTCTTTTTCAGTATGTTCAATATTGTTTTGTTGGAAGACTCGGCTTGGCCGTTAGCGGCGGGGTGATATGGGGTGGAGAGTATCCGCTTGATGTGTCATTTCTCGAAGAATTCGGTTGTCTTTTTGCCGATGAACTCGGGACCATTATCGCAGCTAATTTCTTTGCGGATGCCGAAACGGCATATGATATTTTTCCATATGAAGGCGATTACCTCTTGCTCGCGTATTTGTGCATACGCACCTGCTTCCACCCATTTAGAAAAATAATCAGTTAAAACCAACAGAAAGCGTACCTTTCCTCGTCCTGCCGGTAGAGGGCCGACTATATCCATCCCCCATTTTATGAATGGCCATGGCGAGGCGACTGAATGGAGGAGTTCCCCTGCCTGGTGTATCATGGGGGCGTACTTTTGGCATTGTTCACATTTTCGGACATAATCCGCTGCCTCTTTCTTCATGGTGGGCCAGTAGTAGCCGGCGCGTATGAGGCATCGGACAAGGGTGCGGTTCCCTGTATGGGCGACACAATGGCCTTCATGCACTTCTTCTAATACTTGCCTCGTTTGATGTGGCCCGAGACATTTAGCAAGGGGACCGCCGAACGTTCTCTTGTAGAGATCGTGATTTATTAGGCTGTACCGGGCCGCTTGCACTCGAAGTTTCTTGGCCTCCTTTTTGTCGTATGGGAGTGTCCCGTCCTGCAGGTAGGATACAAACCGGTTGCGCCAGTCCCAAGTCAAGTTTAAAGAGAGTACCTCGACGTGGTCGACGGCTGAATGGAGGAGAGTGACCACGTTTTCTTTGTTGATATTTTTGGTGGCCGCGGCCAGCTTTGCTAGGCTATCTGCTTTAACGTTTTGTCCCCTGGGAATTTGCTCGAAGCGACATTCATCGAACTCCGGCATCAGCTTATGGATTTCTGACTGGTATTTTTGTAGCCTTTGCTCTTTGATTTGGTATGTTCCGGCGACTTGGTTTACTACGAGTTGAGAGTTGCAATGGAGGATGAGCCGACGGGCTCCGTATTTGATGGCTAGCTTCATGCCTGCAATCACAGCCTCATACTCGGCCTCGTTGTTTGTCATCTCGGGGCATCGTATGGACTGGCGAATTACTTCTCCCGTGGGGACTTTGAGGACGAGTCCTTGTCCCGATCTCGAGGCATTCACAGCACCGTCAGTGTAGAGGGTCCAGAGGTCGGTGTGGGCGGAGGCGCGGAGGGCCTCTTGTTCCACCTCTGGAAATATCCCTGTGCTGAAGTCGGCGACAAAGCCGGCAAGTACCTGTGACTTGATGGCGGTTCTTGGATGATAGGTTATGTCATGGTCGCTGAGCTCTATGGCCCATTTGGCGAGCCTACCCGAGAGTTCGGGTTTATGTAGGATGCCCCTTAGGGGGAAAGTCGTTATTACTTTTATGGGATGGCATTGAAAATAGGGTCTAAGCTTTCGTGAAGCTACGACTAATGCCAAAGCCAGCTTTTCGAGGTGCGGGTACCTCTTTTCGGCATCTATTAAAGTTTTGCTGATATAGTAAATAGGGGATTGCGTACCTTTGTTTTCGCGAACTAGGATGGCGCTGACAGCGACTTCGGACACCGCCAGGTACACGAGTAGGCACTCGCCTGGATCTCCTTTGACGAGCAAAGGTGGAGAAGATAGATATTCCTTCAATTTTCTTAGTGCTTCGATGCATTCCTCGTTCCATTGCAGCCCTCGATCTTTCCTCAGCACACTGAAGAATTTGTGGCATCTGTCCGAGGGTCGCGAGATGAACCTGGATAAAGCGGCTATTCGCCCTGTTGGTTTCTGCACCTGCTTCTTGCTATTTAGGATCTCAGGTATCGTGTCTATGGCCTTGATCTGGTCCGAGTTGACTTCGATACCTCGCTGTGATACGAGAAAACTTAGGAATTTTCCCGAAGCCACATCGAAGGCGCATTTTTCTGGGTTCAGCTTCATCCTGTACTGTCTTAGTATCTCGAAGGCTTGCTTTAAATGGTCAATATGATCCTCCTTTTTTGCTGACTTTACTAGCATGTCGTCAATGTAGACCTCCATTGTCTTGCCAAGCTGCTCTTTGAACATCTTGGTGACCAACCTCTGGTATGTTGCACCCGCGTTTTCGAGCCCGAAGGGCATCACCTTATAGCAGTATGTCCCTTGGTGGGTAATAAAAGTCGTCTTCTCTTGGTCCTCTTCGGCCATCAGGATCTGATTGTAGCCAAAGTATGCGTCCAAGAAACTTAGCAGCTCGTGTCCGGCTGTTGCGTCTATCAGTTGATCGATGTGGGGCAGTGGGAAGGAGTCCTTTGGGCATGCCTTGTTCAGGTCGGTGAAATCTACGCACATTCTCCATTTCCCGATTTTCTTTTTGACCATGACCACATTGGCGACCCATTAGGGGTATTTCGATTCTCTGATAGAACCGTTGGCTAGTAGTTTATCTACTTCTTCGCTGACTGCCTTGTTGATCGCGGCGTTGAATTTCCTCCTGATCTGCCGTACGGGCGGATAAAGTGGGTCGACATTTAGTTTGTGAGTGGCGATGTCTTTTGGGATCCCCGGCATATCTGAATGGGAGAAGGCGAACAAACCTGCATAGTTAGTTAAGAATTCATGGTACTTGCCTGGGTCGGAGAGGTTATGCCCGATGTAGGCTCTTTTCGAGCTGTCGGTATCATCTAGCACGACAGGGTCGAGTTTCTACGACGTCTGGGTCCCTAATGCCCTCCGTTGTCGGGTTGATTTTAGTTCCCGACATGGCTAATTGCTATGCTTCCTCGCTTGCTCCTTTCAGTTGCTTGGTATGAGTGCAATCCTGGGCGATCCAGTAACATTCTTGGGCGGTGCGTCGTTCACCCGGAACACTGAATATTCCCCATGGGGTGGGAAACTTGATTACCTGATAGAGACTCGAGGGGATGGCTCGCATGGCGTGTATCCATGGATGTCCTATGATGACGTTGTAAGCCGTTTCCTGGTTCATGATGTGGAATGTGGTTTCCAGCGTGACTCTTCCCGCCAGGACTGGCAGTGATATTTCTCCGGAGGTACGCTCTACTGCATTGTTAAAACCTGTCAGTGTTATGCAACGCGGTATTACCTTATCTTCGAGCCTCATTTGCGTGAGAACCCTTGGGTGGATAATACACGCGCCGCTTCCGTTGTCTACCATGATTCTTTTTACATCAGTATCAGCAATGCGTAAAGTTATAACTAAAGAATCATAATGAGGGAAAGACAAACCGTCGGCATCAGACTTATCGAAGGTGATACTATCTTCGAAGTCATCATACCGTTCGTGAGCGATCGTGCGTTTCAACTTGTGTGTGGTGGTGAATTTTACGTGGTTGATCGTTGAGTCGTCACCTCCGCCGACGATCATCTGTATGGTTCATGCTGGGGATGGTGGCTTTGGCGGTCCTTGGGATTGATCACGTCCCCTGGCGAAGTTGGCTCTCCCTTTGTCGCTGAGCAGCTCCTTCAGGTATCCTTGGTTCAGCATTCTGACTACTTCCTGTCGTAGACCTATGCAATCTTCGGTCCTATGTCCCCTTTCCTGATGGAATTCGCATAGGACGTTTGATTTCCTTGCGCTAGGATCTGATTTCATTTTCTGCGGCCATTGTACCTTCGTGCCCAGCTTCTCCAGTGCATACACTATTTCTGAGGGTGAGACACAAAATTTATGAGCGGATAATAACGGAGGCATACCTCTTTCATTCCGAAGCGGGGCGGTATGTCGTTGCAAGGCGTCCGGGTGTCTCGGAGGAGGTGGATTAGGGGCTCTGACATAGGGCTGATGCCTTTCTCAACCGTGGGTGTGGTTCTCGTCGCCCGTTGTTGTATCGATCCCTCCTGATTTCTGACTACACTGATGTCAATCGTTGGGTTGGACCATTAAGGTCGTCTTCGTCTGCTCTTACTTCCGCGCAGTAGGCATTGTGGATCTCCTCCCATGTAGTGGGGGGATACTTCGTGAGTCGGTTGAGTAGCTTCTTGGTTGCTTTCGACCCATCTCTGTTCAACCCGTTTTGGAAGGCGGCGACCGCCATTCCTTCTGATACGTTAGGCAAGCCCATTCTTACCCCGTTGAATCGTGCTAGGAAGTCCCTGAGCCCTTCGCCCGTCGCTTGCCTGATTGTAAAGATGTCGTTGACCCTTGCTTCAGCCTTCTTTGCTCCTGCATGAGCGGTGGCGAACTTATCCACCATCTCTTCAAACGTCGATATCGATCTAGCTGGTAGTTGTGAGTACCATGTTAGCGCTCCTCCTGTCAAAGTTTCTCCGAACTTTTTCAGCAACACGGACAGCACCTGTTCTTTTGATTAGTCGTTTCCTTTTACAGCATTACATAGTGGATCAGATGATCTTCCGGATCCGTGGTCCCGTCATATATTCTCAAGTATGGGGGCATCTTGAAGGTTTTAGGGATTGGGTGAGGAGCAGCTTCCTCGCTATACGGTTGCTCGACGAATCTTCCTACGTCGCATTTTGGCAGTAGTTTCGGGGCACCAGGTATTTTGTCTACCCTTTCCTGATGCTCCTTCATTTGGTCACGGAGTGTTTTATTCTCATTCTCCATTTCTTCCATTTTTCTAAGGACGGTCGCGAGTGCATTGTCGCTTGTGTTGATGTCCGTGCGGGCGCTGCTCGTTCGTATAACACTTGGTTCACCGGCGGCCACAACGTTTTCTGCCGTTGATGAGTCTTTGAGATTTCCCGGGGAAGGTTTCTCGAGCAGGCCACTTAGGGTGTTCGTCAACCACTCCTCCAGTAACTTTTTGACTGCTGGAGGCATTTCCTTTACTGCAGACGTTGAAGCCCCCCTTTCGTGCAAGATCGTTAGATCTTCGAGTGAGGAGGGCGAAATTTCCTCCTCCGGAACACTACTTGGTGTGACGTTCGCAATATTTTCTCTACCGGCCTCGTTGAGGGGGCCCTATGAGGTTGGTTGAGAATCTGCTAATCATCTTCAGCCTAGATTCTTTATCTGCCATTTGCTGGTTCTACGGAGTTTGAAGGATAGTGATTGTTTTTTCGATATCCTAGATGTGAACTATGATTTCGACTACCGAAATCCCCACAGACGGCGCAAATTGTTTGACTTAAAAAGTTATCGAACAATTTTTAAGCAAATCAAATCAATATACAAGAGGGGTATCGAAAATAAATTGACTCTAGGATGATTTTGTCACTTTGATTCGTAATAGAGAAGAATGAACTAGGGAAACGAAGAGAAATATGATGATATTAGAGAGATGAGAGAGAGCAAGTCAGATAGAGAGAGATAGAAAGTATTATTGATAACCAATCCCCCTTTTTTTACACAACTGAGACCCCCCTTATAAAGCGGAGGGGCTCTATTTTAACTGCCAAAAAGATAAAGATAAAATAAATGCTATAGAGGGACCGACGTGGTTACGAGGTCGTCCTTTGTATTGTCCTTGAGTCATTCCTTCAGCCGGACTTGTGTGTATACGGTTGGTCGTACTTACTTGGGGACGTGATCAGTTAAATTCGACCCCGTACACATGGAATCATGCTTTTGTCTCAGTTAAAAAGAATCTTTTTTGGGGGTATTCTGGTTTCCTTCAATCAGCTACAGCGAACAACAAAAGCCAAAACAAGTAGAAAATCTCAAAGCTAGCAAACTAAAACCCAAAAAAAAAAAAAAAAAAAAAAAAAAAAAAAGATAATTGAAGCACATCGAAGAATACTGTAGGAAGTCGTGTGATCTAGTGAATCGGACCGTGATGCTTGATTCCCTGAAAAGAAAAGAGAAAAATAATAAACTCTCCTTACTCATCATTTCAAGAACATTTAGGGGTTTCCCAACGAGCAAACCCTAGTACTGATTCCTTTTCTCTTCTCTGGTTATTGATGAGATGAGGCGTATGAAGTGATGGTGAATGACAAAGAAAGTCAAGGTGCAATGACGGTGGTGAAGAGTTAGAGGAAAGAGCAAGCTGTAGGACGACAACATGATGATTGCTTTTTTTAGAGAGCATGAATAGATATCTAATGTGTTTAAGAACGATCTTTCTCACTTCCTCTCTCTCTATCCATGGTAATAAATTTTGAGTTAAATTTCTATATATCCACAATATAAGAAAAATTGCATTATCATATTACTTTAAAATAATTATATTAAAGGTGTTGTCTATAATAAATAGGATTAGTAATGTAAATAATAATAATGGTTCTACTATTAATTATAACATATTAAAATATATTGATACAATTTAAATATTTATAGTATTATTTTTTTGATAATGGTGGTATTTGGATAAAGACAAGTCGAGATTTAAATTTTATCGGTTCTAAATTCTAGCATAGCAAAATGAGGTGTTAGTAAGTCGGCCTTAGTATATATATTTAGCGGATTCCTTAATACAAATATAAAATTTGGACTAAAATTACTAGGTTCGGTCGAACTCGTACATAATCTTCTAGCTCAACCCTGTGTAGGGTCAGTTTGAGTACATCTTGACTATTCCAAATATACATGCAATCTCTCACTAGCATATGTATCAAATAAATCCATCCGTTGAAACTTAAACAAATGGGAGGACACTGTTAGTAAACTGTATTTGTAAAATAATTCTGGAGAAAATAAAATAACATAAACAAAAATGAAAAACAGAAACAGAATTTAATTCGAGCCCACTGAATTCACAGTGTTTCCTTAAGGAATTTAATCCCCTCTTAGTACCCAAGGTTATGGATTATTTCCTCCCAGGATAGAACGAATTACACACTGGTGTAGTGGTACTTCAAACCTCAATGTTTCAGCGAACACAAAGTTCGGTAGCAAATCACACTTACTGTTGCTTTCTTTGAAGTTAAAACAATGCAGAAGAAGGAGGAGAAACTTAGAAAATCGTATAGAAATTCTGAGCAGAATGAACTTGTATTTATAGCGAATGTTGGGCTGAAATCTAGATGCAACTCTTCAGAATGTCCGTTTATGCAAAACGGTCACAGCATAAATGTCATAACATAAATGGATATTTACTCAACAATAAAGAGGGAAAATTGAAGAGGGTAGTTTAATTTTCAGTCACACAACTGAAAAACGGAAAAATAAATTTGGTCCAAAATATTAATCAATCAATTGACCGAATCTGAATCCCCGAAGCCGAGCGAGCGACGATGACGGCGCGAGGCTTTCCTTCTTCTTAACTCATTAAGAGCTAGAAGAAAAGCAATTGCTTATATACCCATAAAAAACCTCTTCCTTTTCCAATATGGGACAATGTTCCTTCATCAAGGAGGGAAACTTAAAATTTCACTTAAAAATATTTCATTTCCCTCCATTTCTCATTCACCCTCTTTTAAGCATTTAATATATTTAAAACCCCAAAAGACGCACCCCCTAGCTTCTTATATCTCCCATTCCAAATAAAGACACAGAGAATCGCCCAAACCGTCTTTCTCAAATGTTGAAAATCATCAGAATTCACATAGTATTATCAAACTTTTTAATAATATAACCCTAACCAGACACCACCATTTCGCAGTATAACATTTTAGTGCAAGTATTCCACATTCCACAGTAGATGCAGCATAAGGACATGTATTTTCACAGGGGATCACGAAAGTGTGTTAACCATTTTTCAGGTACATTTTACTTTTCAATGCCAAAGTGTTAGAAAATTAATTCAAAGTTATCGTGGGAAACCAGAATTATTTAAGATTTAGTATTTGCTAGTATATTTAATTCATGTCTAAATAGAATTTTTAATCATAATTATATAGGAATAGGTTTTTCTGTTTTTAATTAAAATAAATTTTATAATATTATAAATAAAGGTATTGCTATCTTATTTTATGTATGAAAATTTGTGATAACTATAGAAAGCTTATTTTAAAGATGGTAAATGTTTTGATGAGAAAATGTATTTGCTCTATTAGACCGTAGTAGCTGTATAAGCTAACAAGCAGAACGTACAACACTGACCAGAGAGTAGGGGTGTACAAACCGAACCGAAAAACCGTACCAAACCGAAAAGTCAAACCAAACCGATTAAAAAACCCGACTCGGTTTGGTTTGATTTGGTTTGGTATTGAATAAAAAAACCCGAACCAACCCGACATATAAATATATAATTTTTATATATATTATTTAAGATTTTATATAAAATTTTGTTTAAAAAATATCTAAAAATATTTGGGATTCTCTTGCGGGATATAAATTTTAATAGAATATGAAGTGCTCCATATTTATTGACCTTAAATAATGGGTTGTATGATTAGTTTCTTATCAAGTGTTACTAAAATATCTATCTCTTTGTTCTTACATATTCATATCATATGTTAAGATGTATTAAATTCTTATATCTTTTTCGAATGTGAAGTGGTTATTAATATTTATGTATCATATTAATTTTTATGTTTAATTACTAAATTCGGATAACCTGAAAGTGTATATCAACAAAAAATTATTGTCAGACAACTAAAAAAAATAATTATTATGTGTTAACTAATAATGGAATTCTCGCATAAGAATATTTTAATTGATAATATGTTTGTCAACTTTTTATATTTTTACTAAATAGATGTATACGTATCAAATATTTAACAAAGTAAGATTGAAATAATATGTAAGTAATAAAAAACTGAAAACCCGAAAAACCCGACAAAACCGAACCAATCCAAACAGATATAGTTGGTTTGATTTGGTTTTGATAAAAACCGAACCAACCCGATCCATGTACACCCCTACCAATGAGTATAAAATCTCTAGTCCGACTCTTTGAGTTCACAATTGATGTTACACCAAGGAAAGTGAGGAGGATAAACAAAATTTAAAAGAAACATGATTGGCTGTTAATGAAGATGAATAAAGGTGTAAGAGGCCGTATAAAGTTGAAAGTTATACCAATTTTTAGGAAAGTAATTAATACTATATGGCACTCCTATTTGGGAAAGACTGAAAAGGCAGTTTATGGATTCACCCAATATATAATTATATGGGATTAGAAGAATATGCTCTATAGCTTTATTGGGTGTCGGTAAAGATTGCAGGTCGAAGAGACATAAATAAAATTCATGTGAAGAGTAATAACAAAAGGAATCATAGAACTCAGGAATAACGGAATCAGCGAATTTAAGAATGTCTCTTAGGAAAAAAAAGCTAAGACAAGTTTACTTATATAATTTGAGGACTGTGTGACTGTAAAATATATTCAAAAAATATGATCTTCATGCTGAAATTTTTTTGGAAGAATAAAACATTGTCAGGTTGGTTTATTGACTCAATGTAACCCAGATTTTTTTTAACAATAAAGTCACTAAACTAATTATTTGTAATACTGAAGTTATAAAACTAGTAAAGTCACTAAACTATGTATTAGTTGCCTTGAAAATATAAATCACCAAAAAGTCAAAATTTCGATAAGCCAAAAAATGACATGTTATCCACATCATCACTTTGTCACTATGTGTATACAGTCGAGATTGAATGTCTTCGATCTATATACTTGAGAGGTCGTCCGATGTCCGAGTCCGGGTAAGGCTAGGTTCGAGCTCGAGGGACCAGACCCGAGTTCGAAGGCAAAGCATGATGCATACTGAGGTCGGGCGTGTTCTACCCCGAAATAACACCGTTATGGGTTTGTACCAGAACGAGCTGGATTCCTGCCACGTCCCCAAAATCAAGGCGCAAATCACGGAATAGGAGTGTACAATTCCGTACTAGGCGGTTAGACAGCTGTATCAAGAATTCCCTACTGTAAATGGAAATATTCCTTACTTGGGGTTCCCCCATTATATAAAGGGGATCCCAATCATTTTTAACAACACCTTTTCGCTGAGCAAAGAATATACTCTCTACTTTTTGTCTGTTGTTCATCAGAATTGTCCCTTAGCTTAATTGTTCTTACTTTGTTTTCTCTATTGTTCTTACTGCCCTAAACCACCTCGAGGTCACCGTCTCGAGGTCACTACTGCTAAGTAACATTGGTTTGATTCACTTCTATCTTTCATTTCTACTTCATATTTCTTGATTCCTAATTGGTATTGAACTAAATCATGTATCTTTAAAACCACAAATCAAATTTAATTGTTACTCGCATTTTTCGAGGTAAACAGTTTGGCGTCCACCGTGGGGCTAAAGATAATAATGATTATTTCTTTACTGTTTCTTATTACACACCTTATTTTTACACTTTTTTTTGTCAAGAATCTTTGATTTTCAGGCTGAAACATGTCTACTTCACAAAATGCACCTGCTCATGACAATAAGGGTCTTGGAGAAAACAACAATGTAGGGGTTGGTGTACCACCAATAAGCCGTGGGGAAGCGCCAAACGTGGAACCAGTTGATGTTGGTTCTCATATTGCTATAAACACCAGCCTAGGCACAGACCCCTACGGGAGCGTACGCAGGGATGCTCGACCAAGGGACCAAGGAACGCCGGGAGCAGGAGACGGAGGAGTTAGCCTTCAGGTGATATTTGAGATGTTGCAGGCTCAGCAAATCGCCATCGCTCAACTTCAAAGTCAGAACAAGACCCCGAGTGCAGCTAAACATGAAAACAATCAACGTGCTGAACCAACGTCGGAAGGACCAAATGGAGACAGCTCGGGGACTGACCCCACCATTATGAAAATGCTCAAAGAGCTTACTTAGAGGATCGAGTCCGGAGAAAAAAAAATTGAGGGTAACGACAAGAAGGTGGAGACTTATAACTCCCATGTAGACCAGATACTGGGGGCACCTCCAGTTTTGAAAGGTCTAGATGCCAAGAAGTTCATACAAAAACCATTCCCTCAGAGCGCAGCCCCGATGCCTATTCCTGAGAAATTCTGCATGCCTGATATACCCAAATATAATGGTACAACGGACCCTAATGAACATATTACTTCCTACACCTGCGGGATCAAAGGAAATGAGTTGAACGATGATGAAATCAAATCAGTGTTGTTGAAAAAGTTTGGAGAAACACTCTCAAAAGGAGCTATGATTTGGTATCACAACTTGGCTCCAAACTCTATTGATTCATTTGCCATGCTAGCGGACGCCTTCGTTGAAGCCCGTGCCGAGGCCATAAAGGTGGCCACGAGAAAATCAGACGTCTTCAAAATAAATCAAAGAAACGATGACATGTTAAGGGAGTTCTTATCCAGGTTCCAGATGGAAAGGATGGAATTGCCGCCGGTCTCAGATGACTGGGCGGTGCAAGCCTTTATGCAAGGTTTGAATGAAAGCAGCTCGATTGCATCTCGACAGTTAAAGCAGAACTTGATCGAATATACAGCAGTGACATGGTCGGATTTGCGCAATCGTTCGCAATCAAAAATCAAGGTCGAAAACGATCAGATAGGAGCCCCCTCGGGTTCAGTTCATCCTAGCAGATTCACAACCAAGCCCCCGAGGGACATAGATCGGGGATCTAGATTCAACAATGAACGGTACCAGCCATATACCGACCGAAGGAATAGTGGCCCAGGCTGTAACGCACCTCAAAGTGATTGGAGAAATGATCGGCGCCAAAGTTCTCGGGGACTCATGAGCAAGAGTAGGTTCGACAAGCACACTGACCCCGCCGAGGCTCCTTGATTGTTAGAGTAGAACTTCAGTATAGATGCATCAAGGATTGTCTTAGCTATTGGGAGAATTAAAGACACCAAATGGCCCAAGCCAATACAGAACGATCTTTCTCAAAGAAACCCAAAGTTAATGTGCAAGTTTCATGGCACACATGGTCATCGAATGGAAGACTGCAGACAGCTGAGGGAAAAAGTGACCTGATTATTCAACGAGGGCCACCTTCGAGAATTCCTAGATGATCGGGCTAAAAATCACTTCAGAGAGAGAGGTGCAGGGAAAAATGAACGAGAAGAACCACAACATGTGATCCACATGATCATCTGCGGAATCGACGTCCAACAACAACCTGTGTTCAAGAGAACCAAAGTATCAATCACCAGAGAAAAACGAACTCGGAGCTATGTGCCCGAGGATATCTTGTCATTCTGTGATGAGGAAGAAGAAGGCATATCTCAGCCTCACAACGACGCCATGGTAATATCTATCCTTTTGAATGAGATTCAAGTTAAAAGTGTTTTAGTGGACCTAGGTAGCTCAACAAACATAATCAAATCGAGAGTCGTGGAGCACCTCGGCCTACAAAAACAGATCATACCTGCATCCCGAATCCTGAATGGCTTTAACATGGCAAGCGAAACAACAAAGGGAGAAATTATTTTGCCAGTAAACATAGCTGGGACCATACAAAATACAAAGTTCCATGTCATCGAGGGTGACATGAGGTATAACGCACTCTTCGGGAGACCGTGGATACACAACATGAGAGCAGTGCCCTCGACTCTTTACCAGATGGTAAAGTTCCCAATAGAGGATGGAATAAAAACAGTCTACGGGGAGCAGCATGCCGCAAAAGAGATGTTCACAGTCGAGGAAGTGCCCCTGGCCTCAGAGAAATCAAGCGTCAAAGATAAGCAGGCAGCTAAATATCAATCGCAGTCCCCGGCCTCGGCAGAGTCGGAACAATAGGTAATCGAAGACGAAGAGGACTTCCTTACTCCTCGAAATTTCGTCGTTCCTGAAGAGTCTGACGCAACCAAGTCAACTATCAAGGAACTAGAGCAGGTCATACTCATCGAATATCTTCCCAAGAGAAAGGTATACCTGGGAACGGGATTGACCCCCGAACTCAGGAAAAAACTCATTCAATTTCTTATTAATAATATGGATTGCTTTGCTTGGTCCCATTTAAATATGACAGGGATTCCACCGGAAATCACCACTCATCGGCTGAGCACCGATCCCAGGTTCAAACTGGTGAAGCAAAAAAGGAGACCTCAGTCCGAGGTAAAACATGGCTTCATAAAAGACGAGGTAACCAAACTTCTTAAAATAGGATCCATTAGGGAGGTAAAGTACCCTGAGTGGTTAGCCAACGTAGTAGTAGTCCCTAAAAAAGGAAACATGCTTAGGATGTGTGTAGACTATAAGGATTTGAACAAAGCATGTCCGAAAGATTCTTTCCCGCTGCCGAACATCGATCGAATGATCGATGCCACAGCTGGCCACGAGACCTTAACTTTTTTCGATTCCTACTCCGAGTACAATCAAATTCAGATGAACCCGGAAGACCAGGAAAAGACTTCATTCATTACTAAATTTGGAACTTATTGTTACAATGTCATGCCCTTCTGGCTTAAAAATGCAGGAGCAACGTACCAACGCTTAGTTAACAAAATGTTCGAAGAACGGATAGGTAAAACAATGGAAGTTTATATTGATGACATGTTGGTTAAGTCCCTGCGCGCAGAGGACCATTTAGCTCATTTGCAAGAAACATTCGAAATATTAAGGAAGTACAACATGAAGCTTAACCCGGAGAAATGTGCCTTCAGAGTCAGTTTAGGCAAATTCCTTAGCTTCATGATGTCAAATCAAGGTATCGAGATTAACCCCGATAAGATCAAGGCCATCGAAGATATCAAGGTCGTGGATAGCGTGAAAGTCGTGCAAAGGTTGATGGGTCGAATAGTTGCTTTAGGCCGGTTCATTTTGAGGTCATCAGATCGAAGTCACCGTTCTTCTCCTTGCTAAAAAAAGAAGAAGGATTTCGCATGGACCCCGGAATGCCAACAAGCCTTAGAAGAGTTAAAACGGTATCTGTCGAGGCCGCCTCTGCTCCATACCCCGAAGATAGATGAAAAGCTTTATCTCTACTTGGTAGTATCGGAGATAGCGGTAAGTCGGGTACTGGTTCGGGAAGAGCAAGGTACGCAACTTTCTGTCTATTATGTGAGTCGCACTCTAGGAGATGCCGAAACTAGGTACCCCCACTTGGAAAAATTAGCACTTGCATTGATAAGCGCATCTCAAAAGTTAAAACCATATTTTTAATGTCATCCTATATGTGTATTAACCACTTACCCCCTTCGAAATGTTTTGCACAAGCCCGAACTATCGGGCCGATTGGCCAAATGCTCCGTCGAGCTTAGCGGGTACGATATTGAATATAAACCCCGAACAGCCATCAAGTCTCAAATCCTAGCTGACTTCGTGGTTGATTTCATGCCGACCCTCGTACCCAAAGTAGAGAAAGAACTCCTGTTAAGCTCTGGTACAACATCGGGGGTATGGACCCTCTTCATAGATGGTGCCTCGAATGTGAAAGGATCCGGGCTTGGCATTGTTTTGAAGCCACCCACCGGTGATATCATTAGACAGTCTATTAAAGCTCCAAGATTAACTAACAATGAGGCCGAGTATGAGGCTATGATTGCAGGTCTTGAGCTAGCTAAAAGCCTGGGAGCAGAAGTAATCGAGGCCAAGTGCGATTCTCTATAGGTTGTAAACCAAGTAAACAAAAGTTTCGAGGTCCGAGAGGATAGGATGCAACGGTACTTGGATAAGCTACAGGTAACTCTGCACCGCTTTAGGGAATGGACTCTGGATCATGTGTCTCGAGAGCAAAATAGCGAGGCTGATGCACTTGCCAATCTAAGATCTTCTGGTGTGGTAGAAGAGGGTCATACTGAGATAAATTCAACAAGCCTGACAAGGGACTGGAGGAATAAGTATATCGACTATTTGAAGAATGGAAAGTCCCATCGGACCACAAAGAATCGAGGGCCTTACGAGCCAAGGCTGCTAGGTTTGCATTGGATGAAGATGGAACATTTTATAGGAGAACATTCGATGGGCCGTTGGTAGTATGTTTGGGACCAGGAGAAACCATTATGTCCTTCGAGAAATCCACGAAGGCACTTGTGGGAATCACTTCGGCGCTGAGTCTTTGATTCGCAAAATTATCAGAGCAGGATACTACTGGGATAGCATGGAAAAGGATACTAAGGAATTTGTCAGAAAATGCGATAAGTGTCAACAATTCGCACCAATGATCCATCAGCCTGGAGAACAACTTCATTTTGTCCTATCACCGTGGCCTTCATGAAATGGGGAATGGATATAGTCAGCCCTCTACCAGCGGCCCCATGTAAAGCTAAATTTATCCTGTTTATGACCGATTATTTCTCTAAGTGGGTGGAAGCGCAGGCCTTCGAGAAGGTCCGAGAAAAATTAGTCATTGACTTTATCTGGGACCACATCATATGTCGATTCGGGATACCCGCCGAGATTGTGTGTGACAATGGAAAGAAATTCATCGGTAGCAAGGTAACGGAGTTCCTCGAAGCGCATAAAATAAAGAGGATTATGTCGACATCGTACCACCCAACCGGAAACGGACAGGCCGAGTCAACAAATAAAACTATCATTCAGAACTTGAAGAAAAGACTGGACGATGCAAAGGGGAAATGGAGAGAAGTTTTACCCGAGGTCCTTAGGGCATATCGGACCACATCAAAGTCCAGTACGGGGGCCACCCCGTTCTCTCTAGTATATGGCTCCGAGGCCCTCATCCCGTCGATGTTGGAGAACCCAGCCTGCCGAGGCAGATACCTAGGAGTCCGAGTCCGTTATGCGGAGTTGATATCCCCATCTTTTCCCCGACTCAGGTACTTCTTTTCTCAGTCCATTAAAGGACGAACAATTATTTTAGAGGTGGAGGATGTGATGACCCAAAAGGTCATCACTTGGTTTACATGTCAATTCTGTGTTCCGAGATCTTAAAAACCTCCTTTTATCTCGCCTCAATTTGCGTGCGTGGTCCGCGCGTATATCCGGGATGCTTTTATGTGAAAATTTGATAAAAATGCTAATTTTGCCTTTAAAATTGAATTTAAGTTGACTTCCAAGGTTCCAAGCCCGAGAAATGAATTTTTGAAGAAAATTGTTTAACTGAAATTCTAAGAGTTTTAGGAAATTTAAATGTGTTTGAATTTGGTGGTATCGGGCCCGTATTTTGATTTCGGAGCCCGGTACAGGTCTTATATAGTATTTAAGTTGTGCCTGTAAAATTTGGTAAGAAACGGACTCCATATGACGTGAATCGGACCCTCGGTTGTGAAATTTGAAACTTAAGAGTTCTTGAGGTTTTTCTTTGATTTTGATGCTAAACTCATAGTTCAAGGTGTTATTTTGGCGATTTGATCGCGCGAGCAAGTCCGTATGATGTTTTTAGGTTAGTGTGCATGTTTGGTTTGGAGCCCCGAGGGCTCGGGTGAGTTTTGGATAGGCCACGGAGTGAAATTTGACTTAGGAGAATTGCTGGTGTTGCAGATGTGTAGCAGGCCTCTGATCTCACAAATGCGAGATCAGGCATCGCAACTGCGATGCAAGCAGGGGTCACAAATGCGGTACTTTTGTCGCAAATGCGAAGACCCCAGGGCAAGCCATTTCTCGCAAATGCAAAGTCTTCAGTACATGCCCAGAAGTCGCAAATACAAAGGAAGTAGGAGTTGCAAATGCGACATATACCTTGCAAATGCGAAGGTAGCAGGGTCCTTAAGGGTTCGCAATTACGAACCCTAGTCGCAATTGCGACATCAGAGACCTGTTAAATGAATTTCAGACGGGATTTCAACCATTTTTACAACTTTCTCAAAACCTAAACTCTCTTGGGCGATTTTCCAAAGACAAGTTCTTCTCCAAATCATTAGTAAGTCATTTCTAACTCGTTTCTTCAATCTATAACATCTTTTTACGTGGTTTCAATCCAAAATCAAGGGTTTTTCATGGGGGATTGGGTGTTTTTGGGTAGAAGTTAGGATTTTTAAATTTTGGGGATTTGGACCTCGATTTGAGGTCCGATTTCAAAACAAATTATATATTTGAGTTCGTGGGTGAATGGGTGATCGGGTTTTGGTTCGAACCTCGGGTTTTGACCAAGCGGGCCCGGGGTCGATTTTTGACTTTTTGGGGAAATCATTAGAAAACCTATTTTCAAGCATTAGAATTGATTCATTTAGTATTTATTGATATCGTTAAGTATATTGAAACTAGATACAAGCGAATTGGTGGTGGAACCGAGAGGTAAAGCGGTAGTTGAGGCTTGATTGTGTTTGTGGCATTGAGGTAAGTGTTTGGCTTAACATTAGCTTGAGGGAATAGGAGTTGTGGTCTATTTACTATGTGTTTGTATCAAGTACGATGTATAGGTGTGGTGACGAGTATCTATACGTTGGTGTCAAGCATACCCGTGAGTCTTGTACTATGATTGTTGTGACTCTATTATGTATCGATCATGCTCAATTTGATGATTATTAATGTTGAACAAAGCTTATGAAAGTTTCTTGGTTGTTGACTATTGTTGAGTATTGACTCAAATTGAAGTTCTATTTTTGTAAGAGATTGTTGAAACGCGATTGGTTATAGCTGACTCCCTTGCCGGGATATTATTGTTGATATTGTTGATTCCCTTGCCGGGACATATTGTTTTCTGTTGTTTGGGTGAGGAAGAGTGTAAGCACGAAGGGTGATGCCGTGCATGTTATTGTGAGAGAGTGTAAATCACGAAGGGTGATGCCGTGCCGATATTATGAGTGTTAATGCACGAAGGGTGATGTCGTGCCATGATTTGAGAGTTAATGCACGAAGGGTGATGCCGTGCCTATATTGTGAGGAATAATACACGAAGGGTGATGCCGTGCCGATATTATGAGTGTTAATGCACGAAGGGTGATGTCGTGCCATGATTTGAGAGTTAATGCACGAAGGGTGATGCCGTGCCTATATTGTGAGGAATAATGCACGAAGGGTGATGCCGTGCCATGATTATGTGAGGTAATGCACGAAGGGTGATGCCGTGTCGATTTATATGGTGAGGACGAGAGTAAAAGCACGAAGGGTGATGTCGTGCATTTGTTACCGTTTCATTTTTCTTGTTTCTTTATATATGATGTTCATTGTGTTTCTCTAATGATGTTTCCGTAATGATTTACTGTTAGAACCTGATATTTCCCCGCAGCATGTCCCTTCCCTCTTTATTCTGTTAATTTTTGTTGTTATGTTTCTGCTTGTATATGATTTAACTGCACAGGTATATATGTTTGTCGTGTCCTAGCCTCGTCACTACTTCGCCGAGGTTAGGCTCGACACTTACTCAGTACATGGGGTCGATTGTATTGATACTACACTCTGCACTCTTTTGTGCAGATTTCGGTACCGGACCCAGTGAGTAGCTGAGGTAGCTATCTTCAGTCCAGGGAGACTCAGGTAGATCTGCTGGCATCCGCAGAGCCTAAAGCCCCCTTCTCTGTTTAGCTTTTCTGCTGTCTCTTTTCATTGCGAGAACAATTGTACTTTTCTTTCCAGACTTGTATTTGTAGTAAAAATCTTAGTGGTTCGTGAATTTTTGACACCAGATTCGTGGGTAGACATGTATTGGAGTATTTGGATTTAATTTAACTCTTCCGCATTTATCATCTGTTTTTACTTTAGTTTATGTTTAAAATGGTTGAGGTTGATTGTTATTGTGTAGAACCGTAATAGTTGGCTTGCCTAGCTTTCACGAGTAGGCGCCATCACGAACCCCGAGGGTGAAAAATCCGGGTCGTGACATGACGTCATCACTAGAGACTTCGGAAAATGAGGATCAAAAACGTTTCTTATCATCTTACTCTAAGAAACACGGGGACTATCTGTATACGGTCGAGATCGAATGTCTTCGATCTATATATTTGAGAGGTCGTCCGATATCCGAGTTCGGGTAAGGCCAGGTTCGAGCTCGAGGGACCAGACCCGAGTTTGAAGGTAAAGCATGATGCATACCGAGGTCGGGCGTGTTCTACCCCGAAATAGCACCGTTATGGGTTTGTACCAGAACGAGCTAGATTCCTGCCACGTTCCCAAAATCAAGGCGCAAATCACGGAATAGGAGTGTACAATTCCGTACTAGGCGGTTAGACAGCTGTACCAAGAATATTCCCTACTGTAAATGAAAATATTCCTTACTTGGGGTTCCCCCATTATATAAAGGGGATCCCAATCATTTGTAGCAACACCTTTTCGCTGAGCAAAGAATATACTCTCTACTTTTTGTCTGTTGTTCATCATAATTGTCCCTTAGCTTAGTTGTTCTAACTTTGTTTTCTCTATTGTTCTTCCTACCCTAAGCCACCTCGAGGTCACCGTCTCGAGGTCACTACTGCTAAGTAACATTGGTTTGATTCACTTCTATCTTTCATTTCTACTTCATATTTCTTGATTCTTAGTTGGTATTGAACTAAATCACATATCTTTAAAACCACAAATCAAATTTAATTGTTACTCGCATTTTTTGAGGTAAACACTATGTACATGCCACTGTGGACATGCCACATCATAATTTTGCCACTGTGTACATGTTCGCATCTATCTTTTCTTTATTTCTTTCCTCCTCAGTTGTATAATATTTAGTGGGCGTTTGGACATAAGAATTGTAAAATTCCCAAAATAAGTGAAAAAAAATTTCAAGTGAAAATGGTATTTGAAAATTAGAGTTTTGTTTGGACATGACTATAATTTTGGGTTGTTTACGGAGTTTTGTGAGTGATTTGAGTGAAAATTTTGAAAAATAATTTTTTGAAGTTTTCTAAATTTTTGAAAAATTTCAAAATGCATCTTCAAGTGAAAAATTGAAAACTTTATGACCAAACACTAATTTAGAAAAAAAATAAAAATTTTTCGAAAAAAAAGGGGAAAAATTTCTTATGTCTTAAAGTTTATCTTTAAAATCTAGCTGAAGTATTTCAGAAGGTTAAGAAAACGAAAAGAGTTCAAAGAAGAGATCCTTTTTACTTGTGGAAAGGTTGTCAATTAGTAGCCAAGTGGAATCCGTATTATCGAAACTTAACCTTTATCTTAACAATCCAATTCCATCTTGAACCAAATGGTTTGATCCTTGAATTGAAAATGCCAAAAAGGTAACTTTTAAAACTTGTGGTCCTAAAAGCTTAAGGAATAAAAGTTTTGTGGGGCCATGATATTTGTGTGGTTATAAAAACTTCTGATTAAGGATAAAATGAGTAAAATGAAGAGTTTAAAGTTGAATTATTTTCAAATTTAGAAATGTGTCATTTATTTTGAAACAAATTAAAGAAAAACAGCTCATCTAATTTGAAACGGAGGGAGCAGTACTTTTGCATTTTTGTTTAATTCTTTAAAGATCTACGATATGATTCACAAGAGATTCATAAATTTTAGTTTCACACAAGAGCCTGGATAAAGTGACCCCTACTTTAGCCAGTCCATCTTTTATTCCACTTTCTCCCATCTTTTCAGTGAATACTTTATTTTGTAGAAAAGATGTTCTTTGAGGGAAAAGAGGAGAATATTTCTCCAGGGATTCAAGCTCCCTTCTCTATTTTTTCCCAATGCCTTTTTTTTTTTTTTAATTAATACTAGCAAAGATATGGCAACTGAAACTAAAGGTCCACAGTTAGTATTTTATGTTCACGAGCTGTAGTCTCGTGGGATGTTCACTGGCTTTCCGATATATTGTCATGTGCATCTGCAATTTGAATAGCTAGCATATAGGTTCGAATAACTTATTCAATACTATTAACCAAGGTAATACACTAGCAACGCTATACTGGGGAAGCAAACATGTAAATAGATGTATCAAACAT
This sequence comes from Nicotiana attenuata, assembly GCF_001879085.1. Taxonomy (NCBI): domain Eukaryota; kingdom Viridiplantae; phylum Streptophyta; class Magnoliopsida; order Solanales; family Solanaceae; genus Nicotiana; species Nicotiana attenuata. The sequence continues at coordinate 766,112 of NW_017670300.1, forward strand.
TTTGTCCAGAAAAATGTTACTAATATCAGTATGAAAAAGAACATACGCTTACTTTGAAACAGAATGTTGAGAACTATATATTTTCCTGATCCTAAAGTGGGCTCACAAGGTTTGGACTCTCATTCGACCTGTTTTTGGAAGTAATTACACGTGTGCATATGTGTAGGTTACGTTATTGTCTACCAAAACTCATGGTCAAACTAAGTAGTACCCCCCACATTGCACTTGAAAAAAAATGTAATTAGTTCTTCCTGTTTCTTCATTTCAAGCTATTATCAGTGATCTGACAAATTCAGGTTGGCTATATGTCACGATCCCAAAATTCTATCTTAGATGGTCATGATGATATCTAATTTCTAAGACTAGGTAAGCCTAACGCACATAAAAATCTAGCAAAAATAACGGCTATGATGTTAAATTAATCTGATAAATCTCATAATAACCATAACTGATTAACAGTAGCACAATTCCCAAAACCGGTAGTATAGAATCATGAACTCTAAAGAAGTATGCTAGTGAATTTTGAATACAACACTGTTTTGATATGAAGAAAAATAGAGGAAAAGACAATAACAGAAGGGGACTCCGAGGCCTGCGAGCGTCAAGCAGGTATACCTTGAAGTCTCCGAAATATCTGGATCAACTCACTGACGTCCAACACGAGTAGAAGTACCTGGATCTGCACAAAAAATATGCAGAAGCGTAGCATGAGTACACCATAACGGTACCCAGTAAGTATAAAGCCTAACTTCAGTAGAATAGTGACGAGGTCAGGTCAAGACACCTACTAGACATAGAAAATCTGCAAAATATTAATATAATATAACAACGGAAAGTAAAGCAATAAATGACAAATAAGCAATTTATCAAACCAGGCTAACAACAGAAAAATAACAAACAAAAAAAAATGAACATATGATAAAATCAACAAGGAAGAAAACCAAACTGTCATTAATGGACCCTTTCCGTTAATTGATCTAGGGTCAGATTTTTACGTAGTAAAATTTACCAAGGAAGAAAACATGGCAAAAGCTTTACAACAAGCCCCTTGGTTTATTAATGGCCACTACCTCTCTGTTCGAAGGTGGGAGCCTAATTTTGTTGCTAGCAAAGCTTAAGAAGTCTATTCAGCTGTCTGGGTTGGACTTCCACAGTTATCCACAGAGTTCTACGATGGAATAGTGCTTGGAAGGATTGGAAACTCAATTGGAAAGCTACTGCGCATAGATGCTTGTACAAGCTCAACAATCAGAGGAAGGTATGCGAGACTATGTGTGCAAGTACCACTAGACCAGCCGGTCCAAACTGCAGTTCAAATTGGTGCACATATACAACAACTACTGTATGAAAGAGAAATTTTTTGTGTAAGGCATGTGGTAGATTGGGCCACACAGCACCTTCATGCACCTACCCTACAACAGATACACTGAAGCAGACACAAGAAGGACCCCGGGTCATCTCCTCCAACTTCACAGGTAAGGGGAAAACAAGTGAGGATCTATGGCAAACAATGTCATTTCCCAAAGGAAACAAGCGCAAGCGATACACTGCCATTTCATCACAGGTCAAAAATCAAGAAAAATCACTAGGTATCAGTGTCAATATATTTGATGCAGCATCAGGTAAATTTCTAAATACTCAAAAACTAGCTTTTAAGCCTAAAACCACTAATACTGTTGAGCAACTAATCACGAACGGGAAAAACTATCAATCTTCTAAAAAGACTAACACTCTTAATTCAAATACTACCACTTTTATTCCAACCTCTAATAAGTTTTCATCACTACACTCTGAAAATAATGATTTAACGACTGTTGATGAATCTGTCATAATGGATTTGGATGGAATAATCCATAACCAATCCACAGACATTGCTCATTCTTTCCCTCCACGAAACCCTTCCCCTACTCCCCAACTTGGGTCTCCACGTGGCCAAAAGGCTGCATGCAGCCATACCACTCTAGGTAAATCAGCGGCCCCACCCCCTAATCACCTAACAAGCACGCCATCTCCTCTTCATAATTCCCCTAATACATCCCTAGATGACTTGTCATCTAACTCCTGCCACGGTCATGCAAACCAACTCCCCAATGACGGATAACCTAGGGTCGGAAGTAATTCATTATAACATGCAAACTCAATCCCCTATATAGATACTCAATCATTGCCTCACGAACCCCAATTTCCCCCTGTCATTACATCTTCCCCTTCACAATATGAATCCACCACAACCCCTCACAGGCAGGAGAATACCACTGAACCAACTTTCCCCTCATAAACGTCCATCCATACTGTCCAGAATGGACAACCAAATACAAAACCCCAATCTCCCAATATATGTCACAAATGCCCTCCCACAGGAACATCAACCAACGATATGGTTAGAACAAGAGCTTCAGGGCCAGGCAGCCTTCTTCACCCTGAATATTCAGAACCAAGAGGTTCTATTTGTCCTCCGAAACCCTCAGATACCTAGCACAACTAATCTCAAAGGGCATGAGGCTAGCAATGTCAAACTACATCAACCACCGTTGGTTGACAAATGTCCTAGACCCCATAGCTCCGGCGCTAGCACCTGCTCTACTTCACAACATGCAAGCCCATTGGAACCTTCCACACCACTACAATCCACTGTAGAACATGCAACTCCTCTATCAACTTCCATTATTTGCTCCACAGGATCAAAACACACCCCCTTGATCCATGCATGAAAGCCTGTGCCACAACACTTCCCACCCCCGATGGATATTCACCAAGCACAACCCCATCTCCATCACAATGCACCCGTACCAGAAGAGGAAGAATGGTGGCGCAAGAGCAGATCATCCCACCACTAAACATAACATCGTTCACAGAAATTTCAAACCTACATACGGTCAAGATCATGCTATTTCAGGAAATGGAGGACAAGAAGTTTGTTTGCAAGTGCCCACACGAGCTGTACAAATGTTCCCTGGACGTCATGCCTCCACTAAACGAGGCAGTAGGCAACTTCACAGTCATATTAAGCCCATCAGTGAAGGGCAGTGTTCTACACCATCCCTCAATGAATAGACTTCCCAACTTTGTCATTTGGAACATCAGGGGTGGAAACATTGATGAATTCAAGCGCCATTTCAGGGATCTTCTGACTACTCACAACCCTTCTTTAGTTGCCCTTCTGGAAACTCGAATGACCAATCATATAGGCATTAGAGATGACTTTCACTTTTCCAACATGGTGGAGATCCCTGATCAAGTTCAGTCTTGGGGAGTTGCCATCCTTTGGCACGACACCACTGTCCAACTCAGTCATATACGCCTTGATGGTCAGGAAATTCACGCCATGATCCAGGTAGTTCTCCATCACCAACCTTGGTTATTCAGTACTGTTTACGCTAGCACTAATGTAAATATTAGGTCTCAACTGTGGTTAAACCTAGAAAATATTGCTAATAACTATAAAGGAATATGGTTCCTAGGTGGTGATTTTAATGAAGTGGCTAGTCAACAGGATAAATGGGGAGGCAGACCTATTAACCGCAATAGAGCCTCACGTTTTCAATCTTGTATTAACCACTGTCAACTTATGGATCTTGGTTTTAGAGGAGCAAAATACACGTGGTCCAATCATAGACATAATCGCTCCGACCTAATTCTTGAACGACTTGATAGGTGTTTTATTAATGAACAATGGCTTGAATATTACCTTGATGCTTTTGTTACCCATCTCCCTAAGAAATACTCTGATCACACACCCCTCCTAATTTCACTATCCCAGCGCACTAGGCTTCATGCTCACCGTATCTTTCGTCTTGAAACCTATTGGTGCCATCATCCAGAATTTACTTCCATTGTCATGGACACCTGGAATGGTCAAAACTTATCCAATGCTACCACCCTTTTCACTAATAAAGTAAAAAGCTGGGCTACCACCACTTTTGGTGATGTTATTAAAAAAAGAAAACAATCCTGGCAAGAATTAGTGGGATCCAGAAATCCACTCACTATCCTACGAGTGACTTCTTGAAGAATCTTGAGCAAACCGTCACTAATGAGTATAGCAATCTCTTAAAAGTTGAGGAGGATTATTGGAAACTACGGTCACGTATTAATTGGCTTAGTGAAGAGGATGCAAGTACTAAATTTTCCCATATAAGCGTGCTAAATCGGAGAAGGAAAAACCGTATCTCTTTTTTTAAGGATGAACATAACAATTGGATTAATGATCCCGATAAAATCCTTCAACACACCTTCAATTATTTCCAAAACACCTACCGAACAAGTCACGAATCATCAAATTGGATAAGCATTCAAGCTTCCCCAATTTCATCCTTAGTCACTGAACTGTTAGCCCTGGATAAACCACTACAAAACTATGAGATCACTAGGGCTATCTTTTCCTTTAAACCTTTCAAAGCTCCCAGTCCGGATGGACTACACCCATTCTTTTATCAGAAATATTGGCACATCGTTAATAAAGCAGTTTTTGACTACTGTCACTCTATCTTTGAAACCCTCACCATCCTAGAGCAGCTTAACACTACCTTCCTTTGTCTGATACCCAAGTTTCCTAATGCCAATGAGCTTAAAAATTTCAGACCAATTGGGCTTTGCAATACAATTTACAAAGTCATTACTAAAATCATTGTTAATCATCTCAAACCATTTCTGGACACCCTAATAGGCCCTTTTCAATCAAGCTTTCTCAAAGGAAGACGGGCGGCTGATAATGCCATTCTCATTCAAGAAACCATCCATCACTACAAGAAAATCAAAGGCACCAAGGGGAAAATGCTCCTAAAAATTGATTTGGAAAAGGCATTTGACCGAATTGAATGGTCTTTTATTCGTAGAGCCCTCCACTACTTTAAATTCCCACCCAGAATCACTAAACTCATCATGGCTTGCATTACTACCTCTCATATTGCTGTCTTTATCAACGGATCCCAAACAGAGTTTTTCAAGCCATCAAGGGGCATAAGACAAGGTGACCCTATGTCACCATACATTTTTATCCTTTGTATTGAACTACTGTCTATTGTCATTAATCACCAAATCGATTTAACTCTTTGGGACCCTATCAAACTTAGCCCAAACAGGCCACCCCTCTCCCATTTGTTCTTTGCGGATGACTTAACACTAATGGCACCAGCCAATGAGAAATCTGCCTATGCAATCAAGCAATGTCTTGACTACTTTAGTATATTATCAGGGCAAAAAATAAATCACACCAAGTCTAAATTAATTCTCAAATAATTGCTCTACTACTCTAAAAAATTCCATGTCCACCATCCTTAATATCAAAGTTAGTGACAGCTTTGGGAAATACCTAGGCTTTCCAATCTTGAGTAACAAACCTAAACCAACGGATTACAATTTCATCCTTGACAATCTAAATAAAAGACTAACTAGTTGGAAAACCCAATTCCTATCACTAGCAGGGAGAGCTACTCTTATTCAAACCACCCTCAATGCCCTCCCAAACCACATTATGCAATACACAATGCTGCCGAAAAAACCTCACCGTCAAATTGATAAAATTCAACGAGACTTCTTGTGGGTGTTGATACCCAATTTTTCTCTATATTTTTAAATATGCAAAAATACCTTCGAAATAGAATATATATTCATATATAAGCATGCCCATGGTTTTTATTATTTTTTCCATAATTTTAAAGGTTTAAATTGATTTATTTTCTCCCTTTTTTATTCATAAAATCCCCAATAATTATTTCCAAAATTATTATTTTGATAATTCATCTATTGGATTTCTATATTTATGCCAAAATATGGCTAAGGTAATTTTTATATATCTTTTGCAATTACTTTTAGTATTTTTATAGCTAAATTGCACATAATTACAATGTTAGCGCTTTTAAGATATAATTATGTTTTATATGCATAAAATTGGATCCTGTATTGTAAATTACTAATTATGTATCCTAAATCATTTTATCATTTTAAATTAATTTTCAGAAATTATCTACTATTTCTTATAAATTAAATAGGGAAAAACTGGCTATTTAAGTTATAGCCAAATTGGCTTTCAATTATAGCCAAATCAGGACCCCAATTCCCAGCACAATTTTACAATTAAAACCCGACCCACACCCTATTAACCCATGCCCAAACCCGGAACCCAACCTACCCTTTTTAATCTCGACCGTTGATCTCCCAGATGAACGGTCCACGTTATTTCTTTCCTTTTTTAATCCAACGACCCCCCAAACCCTACCCCATTGTCTCATTTGCACCGCCCTTGAATCCCTTCCTCTCCCAAATTCTCTCTGAGACCTAACTCAAACCCTAATCGCCGTCACTGGCGTGAATCCCTCCTACGATGTTTCTACGTCTTCTCCGACCAGGCCTTGTCTTCCACACGCCATGGCTCTTCGATTTCTTGGATCCTTGAAATCTTCTCAAGGGAACCCCAACTGGTTCCGTTTTGGAACTTTGTTTATCAATCTGTCTCAAGCCATTTTCCGTTTGTGAGTAAGAACTTCTTCTTGTTTTATTACGGACCTATGGGTTCTTGACCTATTCTATCATCTCTACTACTTTTCTGGAAAACCCTAGCTTTAAATCCTCCGATCTTTTTAGATCTGTGATGGATCTATGTGTCTTTAAAGGCTCTCACCTGTTTTCCTCAAAAGATTTCTCTGATTTCAAACGATTTCCTTATTTTTCAGACTAGGGTTTCAAAACCATTTTGCAAAAAAATGATTCTTTTCTGATTTTTAGCAATTAGTTTGTGATTTTTAACATGTTTACACATCACTTGAGTCTTTCCTTTTGCTCGATTCATTTTCGTTAAGAAACCCTTATACTTCTGGACTCGATTTGAAGTGTGAGTCTGTTTGCGATGTGTTTGCATGTCTCTCATGAACATTCTAGGTTTCATGTATGTTCTATATGCTCTTGCGCTTCCTGCTCTAATCCGTTCTTAGGGTTTCTCCGATTTTGTTCAAACATGTTATTTATCGTTTAATAGGTCCGACTATTTGTTTTATTGATTGTTCACATGATAATTTATATTGATTTTTGTGTAATCTCCTTAGACCTGCGATATCTCCCCGAATCTGTGATTTTGTGTATTTTCCTGGTAATTCTGTACTGATTTTTCGAATTGCTTCCTTACTTTTGTGATACTTTCCTTAGTTAGTGCTGATTCCCTATGATTTTCAATCTCATTCGTGATTCTTTGAACTAACTTTCAGAATTAAAATTGTACTCTACCTTATTTATGTGCACAAATATGTTGTTAGTTATTTAACGTGTATTTTCCTTACTTGAAAATATTCTGTACTTAGTCCTTATTACATGCTACATGCTTTATACTACTCCTATTATGGTAAAATCAATCTTATAATTCTTTTCCTTATTTGATACAACTTGTACCCGTTTGAACTATGGTCGGGTCTTTAATTGATTCTGATTTGTATTATTTCTATAATTGTGCTAAGTCATTACCTATTACCTTATTTTCCTGCCTGTTCTAAAACTATAAATACCCAACCCTGTCTTTAGCATAGAAAAAAGGAACAATTACACTGTTCTGAACTCTCTCTTACACACGTACATACTCTCTTGCTTCTCTTGCTGTTTACTTGATACTCAGTCGGCTGCAAACCAAAACTGAGTGATTACATATTATACTACTCTACTGCTCTACACACTACTGCTCTACTTCCCTTCATTGTACTGCTCTTCGCTCCTCATTCTGCACTTATTCTCTCATTTTTACTGGTATGTTTTCAGTTTAACTTACAGCATCCAAAACAATATGTCTCTATTTGTATTGCACTTCCCTTTGTTTCTCTTATGCTTCTACTTGTGGTTCTGCTGCCTCCCTTGCAATTAGCATGCCTATTTTGCCATGTGATTGCACTGTAATTCACCATGTCTACTACTTTCTCACATTTTCTACTACTATTCTGCCCTACCCCCTTAACCCCCCAATACATTATAAGCATGACACTATGTGATCCTGAACCCTTTCCCCTAAACCTAATGTGTAACTCCGTTTAGCACCCCTTAAATATGATGTTGTTAAGTTTATGGCATGAACACTTTGTGATAGACTATTGCTGTGACTATTTAAGTTATGTAGTACTTCTCTGGTGTTAACCTGTGTGCAAATATGCTTTCGCATATGAACTACTTGTCCCCAGTTCCTCCTTTCCCTGTTTGTGTTTGAACTATGTATGTTGATTTGGTCTTGAGTTGCTGATTGTCCTGTTTCTTTTCTTCTTCAAGCTGGTTTTCACTAAGGCAAACTCTTCTATTGCCTTCCAAAACTTATTTCAAACTAATCATTGTCAAAATTGTTTCCAACTCAACTCTTTTAAATCTATGTCAAGAACTCTCACATATACTCTTAGACCACTAGGTTCTGCCCCTTTTGTGTGAGCCTTTCCTTGGGACCCTTGTGTTCCCTCTGAACTTGGACACATAAAAGCTGGCCTTTCCACACTGCACTTACTCTGTCTTGGTTATGCAATCTGGGTGTGAGCACTGCCCGGGATCCCTTGAGGTCCTTAGGGAACTCTGATATACCCAGATATGAAAAAGGCTATGGAATAATCTTGGCACTTGAGGTGGTTTATTACATAACTCAGGGAGGAAGTCCTAATCAGGTGCTGAAAGTCTGGGCCTGTTTCAGGCTCTCTATAGTGTAACTTTTACTTTTCTTATGTAATTCATTCACAAGGTCTGTAATAATTTGTAAACGAATATTGGGGTAACTAGTGAAAAGGGCGGGTATTTACATGTTTGTGGGGTAAGGCGGGTAGAAACCATGCCTATAGGACTTTACATTTCACTATGTTTGCCTTACCATGTTAGAAACCATGCCTATAGGGTTTTACTATACTTGCCTTACCATGTTAGAGATCATGTTTAGTAGGATTTTACTATACTTGCCTTACCATGTTAGAAATCATGTTTAATAGGTCTCAAAATCAGTTTCACAAATAGATGTCATACCTATAGGATATAATTTAATCCATCTTCTGTTAATAACAAGTGTTACATGTTTTCTTTCATTGGTCATCATGCCTGCAAAGTTTCTGAAATCGGTGTTAAACAACTAGATATCATGCCTATAGGGAATAACTCTAGAAATTCTGCCTATAGATCTTAACTAGTTTAGTTAAATAAATCAACCCAGTCCACGTTTTAGTTCGTTTCGAAACTGGTTTAATTAATGGTTTATTTTCTCTAAAACAAGTTCTTTCAAAAACTGCCTTGATTTGTCATTAGATATCATGCCTATAAGGATTCAAGAGTCCACTTTAAAAAACCTGCCTTGTTTCACTATATAAAATGTAGTCATCTGTATTCCGCTCCTAGGAAAGCCTTAGGCAATCAACTTTAAATAAAACTAGAACTGTCTTTGTGATTAGTGTTTAACTGTCAACGTGTTAAAATCAGTAGGCAAGCCTGATTCGGACTTCTTTTCTGAGTCATGTAATAAATCTGGTCCCACTGTTATCACTTAAATACCTTGTTAGGATCTGAATTTAGACTTTAATTGCGTATGAGTCGTGCTGCCTATGTGCATTACTTGTGGAGGTATATCTGAGCCTTCTATCTGATTTCTGTGTTTTACCCCCCTAAATGCAGTCCTATGTGTTTTTTATTTGTCGCCTAGTATTTTGCCCTTTAAACCTGAGGGTCTGCCTAGAACCCCCATTTTTAGGATAGGAGTCCTAAATTCCTCCGAGACTGATAGGAAGGGACGGGTAACAGCATGCAATAGGGGTCGAGACCAACCCTCACTTTAATTACCTTCACGGGGCGGGAAAGGGTATATATGGATATGATGACCGATGCGCTAATGCCACGCGTAGCCCCTTTCTAAGGAGTGATTACCGGGTATTGCATTGATGTGATCCATATTATAAATAAACCTAGGATACCCCCTTACATTCCCAAGTATGCTTAGATTGTAATTCTTTTCAAAATCTTGCTTTGTCATTAATTGCTTTTCAAACACCTGTGTATTTAAACTCAAATCCCCTACTATTTAAGCCATACTTATTTATTTGCTAATTGTACAAATTCACACAAAACTGTTTGGCCGGGAACCACACTAGTGGATTCTGAGGGGTGCCTAACACCTTCCCCTTAGGATAATTTCAAGCCCTTACCCTGTCTCTGGTTATCAAACGTAGTTATAAATGAACCCTATAGGTGCCCTAACGCACCTTAAATCGTTAGGTGGCGACTCTTCAAAAATGCAAACCCCTTTCCCAAAAGGAACAAGTTGTCTCAACCAAAACGTCACAAACCCGATTTCGCGAGAAAAAGGGGGTGCGACAGCATGGCGACTCTGCTGTTGATATTTAGGCTTTTACCATTTCATGCCGTTTTTGTGAATTTGTACCCTCCTTATGTGCAATTATCTGTTTTATTCCTTTAAGCGTTTAATTTCTTCTTCAGAAGCAAAATTGACATATCTTTCTTGTTTCCTTCCTTTACTGCTGCTTTAAATTATAAAACTGCTGTATTTATTGCTTTCTTAACATGCAAATACATGTCAACGTGCTTTTAATTATTGCATAATCATGCTCAACATCATACTCCACTCGTGCCAAACAAAACACTATAGCAACGCTTGATGAGTGGTTGCGCCCTTCCTTTATCATTACCCCCTAAATTCGGAAAGGCTTATTTGCGGTAAAACTAGTCGATCTGCGGTGCAATCGACGGTTTCGTGCCTTCCCCCTTGAGTTGTCCGCTCAAGGGTACCAGTCTAACACCCTATAGAAACCTTACTCTATTTAAATTGTGCATGCAGCATGGTCAAATCTAGCCGGGTCAGTTATGTTGTCCACATAATGATCCTTTAAGATAGCCTTGTCCAAAAGTCCACTGGGTTTTCCTAAACCCAAACAGACATCATCACGTTTTGTGCATTCATTTGGGGAACTAAATGCTTCATGCTAATTGTTGATGTTAAATAGTCGAGTCTGGTGGGGTAAGGGCCTAACCTTGTTTGTCTTACAGAGATATGAGGCACGAAGTCCCCAGATTCGGCATGGTCACCAACATCCACCCAAGATTGCTAAGTTGGTGGGAAGATTTACATTCTAGTGACAAAACCCTCGTCAGAAAATATCTGGGTAATCTACCATCCCTCCTGGAGATCCAGCCTAACAACATGTTAATAGAAGCTACTATCTTATTTTGGGATTGTGAAAGGGCCGTCTTCTGCTTTGGGGGCATAGAAATGACACCTTTGCTAGAGGAGATAGGAGGACTGGCCGGTCTAGTGTGGGAAACCTCGGGTTTGCTAATGCTTGAGAACCGCACAGGCAGGGGTTTCTTAAAAATGATGGGTTTGAAGAAAAACGCAGAATTGGTATGCCTAAAGGAATCGTACATCCCTTTTGACTACCTGTATGAAAGGTACGGTCAGAGCAAATCATACCGTACCTACCATGACGAGTTTGCCATCACGTCATTGGGACATATCCATCGTAGGGTTTTCATCTTCATGTTTTGCTTCCTGGGTCTGATCGTGTTTCCAATGAAGAAAGGGAGAATCCATACTAGACTGGCTATGGTAACCAAGACCCTAATGGAGGGGATTGGTGGGCAGACATTCAACATTGTACCCATGATCATTGCAGACATATATCGAGCCTTAGAAAAGTGTCAACGAGGAGCGAGACACTTCGAAGGCTGCAATCTACTACTTCAGCTTTGGCTCGTGGAACATCTTCAAAAGGGCGAATACCGACAAGAAATTCAGCAAAGGGCCTGGGATGATCACATCGCTTTCCACCATCCAAAGCGAATGAATTACATCCCCGACATGTTCGCTCAGCCTGAGAATGCCAAAGGATGGGTTGATCTCTTTGATAATCTAACTGAAGAACAGGTTCAATGGATGTTCGAGTGGTTTCCGACAGAGGAGTTCATCGCCCGATCCAGAGATGCACCTTTCCTGATACTGATTGGTCTAAGAGGAACAAACCTTTACGTCCCTCTTCGAGTTATGAGGCAAGCAGGTAGGAAGCAAGTCATACCCAGGGTCGACAAGATGAGCCATCTTCGAGCTGACTTCCAAAATGATGACAGTCCCCACAAGTGCCAAGCCCAGCACATGTGGCACTGGAAGATCGTAATGGGGAAAGACACCATCGAGCCAGACAGATATCATGCCGGTTGTACCCCTTTCTATTCTGGTTGGTTAGAAGATAATTTGGATGGTCTGGGCCAGCTAGGGTTCGTCCAAGGCCACAGGATTATAGATGAAGAAGCCGAGGCGCAAGTCAAATACAACCAGTTGCGCAAAAGGATCCGTGAATGCGAGAGTGAACACCGCGAGATACAAGAGTCCAACAAGAAGTTGATTGAGGAATGGAAAGACATGGCTATCAGTGCCAACAAAAGGCTAGGATACTTGGAGCGAGGCATAGTAGAACTAGAGGGAAAATTTCTCAAAAGGGTTGAAGACTGTCAAAAGGCTGAAGGGACCGAAGGTGGACATCTAGCCAGAGCATACCTGTTGCTGGGACTTCGCGAATTGGGGAAGCTGTTCAACGGAGCCAAGGCAGCCGAATCTGGGGAAGGTCCTTCTGGGACCAAATAGACAGGAATTTACTTTTTCGCTTTATGAATGTAATAAGGCCAATGGCCATTAGTGACTTTTATTTCTTGCTTATTTAGTGTCATTTTGGGATTCGCCTATCTTTATCAATAAAATGAGGCATTTAGCATTAAAAGTTCTCCAAGTCTATTTGTCGCTAGGCCTACCTCAGGCACAAAGAGGTTCCTAAATTAGAACACGCTTTACATTCCCGCACTATGTGTTTAAATATTGCAATACTTTTTATAATCCTCACTGACTTGATTACCTTTTGTTTTTATTATTTTCTTTCTTTTTATTATTCCCCTCCCCAAAGGTTAGTTCGTGCACTCTGGCATCATCATCTTATTTCACAAGATCTAGGGGCCCTCCACCCACTCCTCCTAGTCCCCTAAAGCAAAAACAAAGGCAAAATGGAAGATTTAAACAACATCAGGAAGGAGAACACAACTGAACGGGTAGAGGCCACTGATGGCCAGGGTATTCGGGTTCCTAATGAGAATGTGTCACAACTTGAACAGAAACTGTTGAAATTCCAGGAAGAGCTCGATCAGGTTCGAAATCTGGCAAACCTGTCATTTTCCCTCAACACCCCAGATATCAACTTCAACGCTCAAAACCCTACACCTCCTCAAAATATCCCAAAATAGCAGAATCATCCCGCACCTCACCATCACGCTGCTCCACCAAAGAACCAATGTAACACCTGCCATACCCCAAACAACACTCCACTACTCATCCCAGCCTCAGAACTCCATAAACGACCATTTCCACACCCATACACCAGGCCACCATAACAATCCTATCTATGTGGAGACCATGCCACACTCCACCCAACCTATCTCATGCACACCTGAGTCTGATGAAAAGGATCTGCTTATCAGGAACTTGGCCGAGGAACTTAAGAAACTGACCAGCCGGATTCAGGGCGTCGAGGGAAGCAAAGGAATCGAGGGGCTGAACTATGAGGACCTTTGCATACAGCCTGATGTCGAACTGCCTGAGGGGTACAAACCTCCTAAGTTCGAAATGTTTGATGGTACGGGTGATCCAAGGGTCCATCTGAGGACATATTGCGACAAGCTGGTTGGAGTAGGGAAGGATGAAAGGATCCGCATGAAGCTGTTCATGAGGAGTTTGAAAGGAGATGCATTATCTTGGTACATCAGCCAAGATCCCAAGAAGTGGTCAAGCTGGGTGGGCATGGCATCTGACTTTATGGACAGATTCAGGTTTAATACAGAGAACGCGCCAGACGTGTTCTATATCCAGAATTTGAAGAAGAAGCCCACGGAGACGTTTCGCGAGTATGCTACTCGCTGGAGGTCCGAAGCTGCTAAGGTCAGACCCGCCTTAGAAGAGGAGAAAATGAACAAGTTCTTTGTCCGGGCTCAGGACCCGCAGTACTATGAACGACTGATGATGATTGAGAACCACAAGTTCTCCGACATTATCAAATTAGGTGAAAGAATTGAAGAAGGTATTAAAAGTGGTATGGTTACAAATTTCGAAGCCTTGCAAGCTACGAATAAGGCTTTACAGTCCGGTGGTGTGTCCAAGAAAAGGGACGTAGGGGCCGTGATGGTTGCACAAAGGACCAAGTCTCCCCTCAAATACCAAACTTACCCGACACCTCCACTCACATACCAGCCAACCCCAAATTACCAAGCACCCTCATACCAAGCTCCGCCACCAACTTATCAGTCATCTCCACCTCCTACATATCAACCTACTTCACCCAGATACTCCGAACCCGCTCATGTCTACCAAACTTATAATGCTCAACCATCCCATTATCAGTCACCCCCTGCACGCCAAAATTTCCCTAGACCCCGACCTAAATTTTGATCGCAGACCTCCAAAATAATATACAGCCATCGCTGATCCCATCGACCAGCTGTATGAGAGGCTCAAAGCTACTGGTTATGTCACCCCCATCCTGCTGCAACCCCTGAGAATCCTTCTCAATGGGTTAACCCAAACAAGTCCTGTGCATACCACTCCGGCATGAAAAGGCACACCATCGATAAATGCCGCTCCTTGAAAGACAAGATACAGTCTTTGATTGATAACAAGATCATTGTGGCAAAGGAACCCGCTCCAAACGTCCGCAATAACCCTCTGCCAGACCATAAGGGTGGAGGTATCCACATGATTGAAGTAGAAGATGACTGGGATCCCGAGGGATCAATCGGGTTGATCGCAGAAGGTGATAACCCGAAGAAACCAATAATTACTCTCAATCCAATCATAGTCCAGATCCAGCCGTCTGAGGACGGTGAGGTGAATATGTCTATACCTCTTGAGTTTGAAGCAGCGCCATCCGCAAAGGCACCGACACCAATTGAGGTTGAATTCGCTTCTCCAACAAATGCACCCGCACCATTTGAGGTTGCAGTCTTGCCACCCAAGGTACATGTTCCATTCGAAGTGAGGATATCAGCGCCGATCCCAGTGGCGATATCAACCATGCCACCCTTCTATACAAATGCTGTACCCTGGGACTATCCGAGGCGAGAAGGAAGGGCAAGGTCAGGATTGAAGAAACTGTCGCAACACAGGGTATGACAACAACTGGTAGAGTCTATTCCCCTGAACATCTAGCTGAATCAAGCAAATAGGCCTCCAATCAGCCGCCCCTCATTAAGACAGGTCCGGACGACCTTTGGAGGAAGATACAGGCCAAGGAATATTCGGTCATCGACCAGTTAAACAAGATGCCAGCACAAATATCCATTCTCTCTTTGTTGCAAAATTCTGAGACGCACAAGAATGCTTTGTTAAAGGTGCTAAATGAAGCGTACGTACCAAGTAATATCACTACCGGGGAAGTGGCTAATATGGTAGTACAAGTGCTGGAAAGCCATAAGATCACCTTTTATGAGGACGAGCTGCCACCTGAAGGGCTTGGGCACAACAAAGCACTGCACATCACCGTGCAATGCGAAGATTATTTCATCACCAGGATCTTGATCAATGGAGGTTCCAGTCTTAATATTTGTCCGTTGGTAACACTCAAGAAGTTGGGCAAAGGGCTGCATGAGATAAAGGATGGANAGGTTCAATGGATGTTCGAGTGGTTTCCGACAGAGGAGTTCATCGCCCGATCCAGAGATGCACCTTTCCTGATACTAATTGGTCTAAGAGGAACATACCCTTACGTCCCTCTTCGAGTTATGAGGCAAGAAGGTAGGAAGAAAGTCATACCGAGGGTCGACAAGATGAGCCATCTTCGAGCTGACTTCCAAAATGATGATAGTCCCCATAAGTGCCAAGCCCAGCACATGTGGCACTGCAAGATCGTAATGGAGAAAGACACCATTGAGCCAGACAGATATCATGTCGGTTGTAACCCTTTCTATTCTGGTTGTTGAAAGACAATTGGGATGGTCTGGGCAAGCCAGGGTTCGTTCAAGGCCATAGAATTATAGATGAAAAGGCCGAGGCGCAAGTCAAATGCAACCAGCTGCGCAAAAGGATCCGTGAATGCGAGAGCGAACACCGCGAGATACACGAGTCCAACAAGAAGCTGATTGAGGAATGGAAAGACATGGCTATCAGTGCCAACAAAAGGTAGGATACTTAGAGCGAGGCATAGTAGAACTAGAGGGAAAATTTCTCAAAAGGGTTGAAGACTGTCAAAAGGTTGAAGGGACCGAAGGTGGACATCTAGCTAGAGCACACCTGTTGCTGGGACTTCGCGAATTGGGGAAGCTGTTCGAAGGAGCCAAGGATGTCGAGACTGGGGAAGGTCCTTCTGGGACCAAATAGATAGGAATTTAATTTTTCGCTTTATGAATGTAATAAGGCCAATGGCCATTAGTGACCTTTATTTCTTGCTTATTTAGTGTCGTTTTGGGATTCGCCTATTTTTATCAATAAAATGAGGCATTTAGCATTCTAAGTTCACCAAATCAATTTGTCGCTAGGCCTACCTCGGGAACAAAGAGGTTCCCAAATTAGGACACGCTTTACATTCCGCGCACTATGTGTTTAAATATTGCAATACTTTTTATGATCCTCGCTGACTTGATTACCTTTTTTCTTTATTTTGTTTTCTTTCTTTTTATTCCCCTCCCCAAAGGTTAGTTCGTGCACTCTGGTATCATCATCTTATTTCACAAGATCCAGGGGCCCTCCACCCACTCCTCCTCCTAGTCCCTCTAAAGGAAAGAACAAAGGCAAGAATAGAATGGAAGATTTAAACAACATCAGGAAAGAGAACACAGCTGAACGAGTAGAGGCCACTGATGGCCAGGGTATTCGGGTTCCTAATGAGAATGTGTCACAGCTTGAACAAAAACTGTTGAAATTCCAAGAGGAGCTCGATCAGGTTCGAAATCTGGCAAACCTGTCATTTTCCGTCAATGCCCCAGACATAAACTTCCCCAACGCTCAAAACCCTACACCTCCTCAAAATATCCCAAGACAGCAGAATCATCCCACACCTCACCATCACGCTGCTCCACCAAAGAACCAATGTAATACCTGCCATACCCCAAACAACACTCCACTACTCATCCCAGAACCTCAGAACTTCACAAACGACCATTTCCACACCCATACACCAGGCCACCATAACAATTCTATCTACGTGGAGACCATGCCACACTCCACCCAACCTATCTCATACACATCTGAGTATGATGAAAAGGATCTGCTTGTTAGGAACTTGGCCGAGGAACTTAAGAAACTAACCAGCCGGATTCAGGGCGTCAAGGGAAGCAAAGGAATCGAGGGGCTGAACTATGAGGACCTTTGCATACAGCCTGGTGTCGAACTGCTTGAGGGGTACAAACCTCCTAAGTTCGAAATGTTTGATGGTACGGGTGATCCAAGGGTCCATCTGAGGACCTATTGCGACAAGCTGGTTGGAGTAGGGAAGGATGAAAGGATCCGCATAAAGCTGTTCATGAGGAGTTTGAAAGGAGATGCATTGTCTTGGTACATCAGCCAAGATCCTAAGAAGTGGTCAAGCTGGGTGAGCATGGCATCTGACTTTATGGACAGATTCAGATTTAATACAGAGAACGCACCAGACGTGTTCTATATCCAGAATTTGAAGAAGAAGCCCATGGAGACATTTCGCGAGTATATTACTCGCTGGAGGTCCGAAGCTGCTAAGGTCAGACCCGCCTTAGAAGAGTAGCAAATGAACAAGTTCTTTGTCCGGGCTCAGGACCCTCAGTACTATGAACGGTTGATGATGATTGAGAACCACAAGTTCTCCGACATTATCAAATTAGGTGAAAGAATTGAAGGGGGTATTAAAAGTGGTATGGTCACAAATTTCGAAGCCTTGCAAGCTATGAATAAGGCTTTACAGTCCGGTGGTGTGTCCAAGAAAAGGGACGTGGGGGCCGTGATGGTTGCACAAAGGACCAAGTCTCCCCTCAAATACCAAACTTACCCAACACCTCCACTCACATACCAGCCAACCCCGAATTACCAAGCACCCTCACCCTCATACCAAGCTCCGCACCAACTTATCAATCATCTCATCCTCTTACATATCAACCTACTTCACCCAGATACTCCCAACCCGCTCATGTCTACCAAACTTATAATGCTCCACCATCCCATTATAAATCACCCCCTGCACGCCAAAATTTCCCTAGACCCCGACCTAATTTTGATCGCAGACCTCCAAAACAATATACCGCCATCGCTGAACCCATCGACCAGCTGTATGAGAAGCTCAAAGCTGCTGGTTATGTCACCCCTATCCCTGCTGCAATCCCTGAGAATCCTTCTCAATGTGTTAACCCAAACAAGTCCTGTGCATACCACTCCGGCATGAAAGGGCACACCATCGATGAATGCCGCTCTTTGAAAGACAATATACAGTCTTTGATTGATAACAAGATCATTGTGGCAAAGGAACCCGCTCCAAACATCCGCAACAATCCTCTGCCAGACCATAAGGGTGGAGGTATCCACATGATTGAAGTAGAAGATGACTGGGATCCCGAGGGATCAATCGGGTTGATCGCAGAAGGTGATGACCCAAAGAAACTGATAATTACTCTCAAACCAATCATAGTCCAGATCTAACCGTCTGAAGACGCTGAGGTGAATATGTCTATACCTCTTGAGTTTGAAGCAGCGCCACCCGCAAAAACACCGGTACCAATTGAGGTTAAATTCGTGTCTCCGGCAAATGCACCCGCACCATTTGAGGTTGCAGTCTTGCCACCCAAGGCGCATGTTCCATTCGAAGTGGTGATGTCAACCACGCCACCCTTCTACACAAATGCTATACCCTGGGACTATACAGCCGAGGCGAGAAGGAAGGGCAAGGTCAGGATTGAAGAAACTGTCGCAGCACAGGGTATGACAAGAATTGGTAGAGTCTATATGTCACGACCTAAACCAAATGGGCCGCGACGAGCACCCGGTGCCTTACTCAACCGAGTACCAACGTAAAATATCTTTCTTATCATACTATCATGGGTAAATGGGCCAGGTTACTCATCATGAGATAACAAGAATGAAACATAAGGGAATACTCAACATATGACGACCCAACATGATATGCAAACTTATACATGTGACATACGAGCCTATAAGGCCGACATGACCATTTGTAAACTCAAAACATAGGCCGACAAGGCCATACACCTGACATCTGTCTACAAGCCTCTAAGAGTACCTAATATCATAAAGGTCAGGACAGGGCCCCGCCATACCAATCAATATATATCCAAAGCATACTGACCAAATAGGCAACTCCGGATCAAGTGGAGTGCACCAACACCTTCCGCTGAGCTGATAGCCTACTTGGAGGAATGTCAACCTGTCTATCGGGACCTGCGGGCATGAAACACAGCATCCCCAGGCAAAAGGGACGTTAGTACGAATAAAGTACCGAGTATGTAAGGCATAGAAGCATAAACAAGAACAGTAATGTAAGAGAGATGGAGAAGATACAACCTGTAACATCTGAGTGCCTCTGGGGACTACTGACATGAAATGCATAATACATATATATATATATATACATAAACTTTTAAAACATTTGCTTCTGTGGGCATAATCATCATCATATCGAACTCGGTCTCAAAGAGGACTCGGTAAAAACGTACCCGGCCATCATAAGGCTCGGTAGAATCGTACCCGGCCACATGGAGCTCGGTAAACCCAACTGATCAGTGGTTGCACAATAGGTGCCGTACCCGGCCGACAATAGCGCGGCTCGATAGAGTAAAATAGATACATATATATAATGCATGTTCGACTCATGGAATCACGTTCTAAACCTTTCGGAGTGACATAAGGTCTTTGCACCTTCGATTAGCATTATGGACTTCACTAGGACTCAAGGATCATACATACTTTCTTAGAATAACTTTCTACGGAAAGAACAACATGGACAATCTTAGTTGCTAGGAGTAGAGTCATTATGAAATAGCGTATCGTTTATGTTCATTTCATTTTAGATCATGCCAAAAGAAAGAAGAAAGTGCCTTAACATACCTTGTATATTCTTCCCAACCTCAGGTTATGCAATTTCACGGCTCCTTAGTCTACAATAAGAGAAATGACACTCTCGTTATCGTTTAAGCGTCGTAACTATTATGTATCGACCACAACCTATTTTACAATGAAACGGACAGCACCTCCCCTATATATATGACTTCACACTAATCAAAACAATCAGAAACAGCCCAACATACCCCTATCACTTCATACACAACACGACAACCATAATAGTGTCAAACAATCCGAAAATGTTACGACGAACGACCAACAAACAACCTTGCCATTATGTGGTGTTTCTCCACACCCTTCCTCCTCAGAACTCCATACAAAAAGTAGCAAAAGAGACTACCCAATACCATCATGAAACAGCCCACAAAACAGTCCCACAAGTTCTCAACTCAAAATAATTTTTCGGTTTACTTAAACACGTTTCGACTTGTCTTTTCTTTCAAATTGAGAAACACAACCAAAAGTACATCATTATACCTCTTATCCAATAAAACATCCATGAATTCAAATTAGAAATAAGTTGACAACCAGCCAACCACTACACAAGAACAAACAACATACCATTCTTTCGAAACTAGCTAGGTCTATTCTTTACGATCGAGTTACAACTCGCAAATGCATAGATAATGGAAGGAGAAGCATAAAATTATCTTGTACTGAGTATAACCCACGAAACCTGGTCCTTTTCATCAAAAATAAGTTCCTCAACACGACTACAAGAAGGAGAAAGAGAAACTAGCTAGCTGTCCGGACTTTTCAGCACTAGAATCGCGTCGTAACACCTGGAATACCCTAGGGTTTGTGTGGGATTTTTGGAGAGGAGTTTCAGGGGTTCAATTAAGTTTTATTGGTCTGAAAGATAGGTGAAATAACTGAGTTGATAGTCCCTTAAAAGTCCCTTCTTGGCCGACTTTGGGGCTTTTAATTTTGTCCTCTCATTTTTGCAAGTAGGTGATGCACCTACTGGTCACCTACGAATCTGCGCAGTCTCGTGAAAATGCGAATATATCTATACTCCGATATTGTATTGAAGAACAGTTTAATGCTTTAGAAACTAGACTCATATATCTTTAATTTGGTAGGTAGATCATCCCCTAATTCCAAGTTTTTTGGGAGAAAAGCTCAGTTACATTTGACCTAATTTTCAGCACAATTATAAATGGAACTTGTGATGACCTTTTCCAACTTTTGTTCCATAACTCGCTTGACTTCAAAACATAACACCAACTATCATACGACTAAAATAACTCATATTATAATCTCCTTATAATGTTAATAACCCTAGTTGCACCCCAAAAGTATATGGTAAAACATTCCAACTTGCCGACTTTCGACGAAACTTATTTTCTTCAATTTGTTTAGCTCCTAAGCCTTCAAACCCTCTTGATACTTGGTATCAATGATCTTAAATATTTGTAACGTCCACATTAACATGATGAACTAACTTTGTAAATTTTCAAAGATGATTCCATTTCTGAGATTACATTAATTGACTTACGATGTACTCTTACGCACGAAAACATGGGGTGTAACATCATTCCCCCCTTTGAAACATTCGTCCTCGAATGTTGACTAATGCACTTATCAGTATCATAACCTGTAGCACTTACGAATACTTTAATATTGTCCTTGACATCTAGGAAACTGGTCTGTAAATAAATCCAAGGGCCTGGGTATTCCCCCCTTTAGGCCTCTTTCTCATACCACGACCTGTGGTCGGAATTCTTCCAATCTCATAACTGTTGTTACCTTCTGACATGCATCACGTAAAACCGTGTACTTATATGTTTGCCTATGCGACTATTTTCTCTTTTTTCCTCCAGCTTTGGCCAATCTCTAGCCCTCACTTTGTGAACATATACAGAACTATGACAAGATTACCCTCTAGGCATCTATTGGTGTACTAATGTTCTTCGCTTGGTACTTTGTCGAACTTACGACTATTGATATACATTGCTTCATAGCCTTGGTTACCTTTTCTTATGGTTTTACTACATCTAGGTAGTTCATACTATATCCTAACTCTTACTTCGGTTTATTATTACCGAGTTCTGCCACCCGGATTCGGGTTACTCTTTCGCTGCTTGTCCTATATGTATAAATCTAAGTCTTTTAGTGCTTCCTCATTACTGTTCATCTTAATAATGACGGTCTAATCTCATCTCGTACTTTTCAACTTTTATCCATCCATTGTTAATTCACCTTAATGTTATCCATAATCTACCACTGATAACTTGAAACCTCTTACGTAATACATTGTCACTAGGGCTCACGTCTCATCGGGGAACATCTGAAGTGATTTGCCCGATCCACCTAGGGACGATACTATACTTCAATAACCGTATTTCATAGAATCCTAACATGATTCATCTTATGGGGGTATTCCAATCCCGTGCAATTCATAAAACCCCTTCTCTTTAAATTATTCCTCAATCAAAGGCCTAAATGTCATCCTCTTATCTATCACAATTACACCCTTATTCTACTACCGGCGCATCATTTCATGACTTTTAATATCTCCTAGTCTTAGACTCCTCTATGTTCATTCAGGCTGTACCAAGCTTTTAATAACATACGAAAGCCATCAGCTCTCTTGTTTTGATGGGTTTAATCCCGAGGGCTTCCCTATTCTCGACACCTTCTCACTCATCTTTTCTTATCCTTACTCCTATCTAGCTAAAACCTTGTCACTCTATGATACTTTAGCTTACGACCTACATATATCTAT
The DNA here is from genome assembly GCF_001879085.1 of Nicotiana attenuata. Taxonomy (NCBI): domain Eukaryota; kingdom Viridiplantae; phylum Streptophyta; class Magnoliopsida; order Solanales; family Solanaceae; genus Nicotiana; species Nicotiana attenuata. The sequence continues at coordinate 788,911 of NW_017670300.1, forward strand.
TTATATTATTCGCAACCTTCCTTTAACTTGTTAGCACCATAGATTTCCTTTCATGCCTTCTCAGTTGCCTTTAAACATAGGCAATTACTTTTTCTTGTCATTCTGCAACTTGCTGCATGAATTCTTGGATTATCTTAGTGTCCGCGAATAATGGAATTTCCTGTAACTCATATGATCTCAAATATCAGCTTTTATTTTTTTTTCCCATTCATTAGCCACTATAGGCGCCACTTTCTTATGGAGTGCATCCAATGTTGCAGTGAGACTATTGTTACCAGACCAATTCTTCTTCAAGTTAATATGCTTAGGTTGAAGCCCTCTTCCTTATTTCCTGAGCTAGTCTTTCATGGTAGTACTTAGGAGACCTTCTGGAGCTTGTAAAGTTGTGATCTTGTTATACTGTATACACGAAGGAATTTCGATATTCTTACTCGCCTACAAACATCCTTAGTTGCATACCTCCATGCCCTTGTGCTTGTAGGGTTACTTCTAAACTCAGATTTTGATTGTCTCCTTAATGGCACTCTCCATTATTCTCGTAACACTTATACAATTCCTTTAAATACCCCAACTCCTATCTGAGCATTTCTCAAGGGTTATGACGTCATATCTGCGAGACTGAATTCATTATATTAGGATTCACTACGTTTATCTTGCATGATCTGTTGATTTGCTTATAACCTCTTGTCTAACCATAACATGGCTCTTCCTGAATCAACTACAACTACTCGTTGGTCCATTCTCATATCTATATTCCGTGTAATCTCTCTTTGGTTATTTACTTTGTCTTAAGTTACCTATAGTACTGACTCCTTATGTATCAAGTGTTTATTTTGCACTTATTTTTCAATATCGTCAAGTGCAGAACTCTTATTGCTTCTCCCCGGCATCATACTTGCATATTGTTTTGGAGTCATATCATATCTGTAGGATCTGAACAGATGCATTCTCACTCCTTTCACCTTTTTTACCGCATGCTTCCTTTAATATCCCATAGTTACCTCTTTATCTTTGTTATTTTTTTTCCACATCGTCACTGACATTTTTACTCACCTTGAGGTAACCTTTCTATAACGGGGATAGTTGAATTTCTTACGCACATGGGTGACACTTAGTGTAATTGGTACACTTAATCCCTTAAGCTTAACTCTGCTCATTCTGCTTGCTTTAAGGAAGCGTCTTCCTGAATAAACCTTAAAGGTTATTCTTTTGTTGTCCATTCTATTATTGTTGCAATGCTATCTCTGAAATTCTCATGATGACGACTATTATAAAATCGTTCGGTTCCTTATTCATATTCGGTTTATTTTGTTTACCAGCCCATACTGATTTCTATTACTCTGGGTCTAACCTTTCCTTCTGGTAATCACGTTGGAGTCACCAAATCATTTCTCGAAATAGGAATATGACTTTATGCCTTATACTCTTTTATTGCCTTAAGTCCTGTCACCTCCTGTATCTTCCTTTACTTAACTATAAACTCTGTCATCGTGTCGTATTTTGATTTACTGTTATCACCCATTTATTACATCTTACTCATAATGCTTCAATTACTCTCTTCTTATTCTCTGGCTAATATTTTTGTCTATCACTTTATTATGATAACTTCAACAAATCATTCTTTCACTTTTAGCTCCCCTTGCTTCATCTCACTGGCTCTTTAGGTCACCTAACATTCTCTCTTTACTAGGAGCGGGAGTCATACAAAGGTAAATATTTATCCCTTCTAGGATTCCAGTGCCAATCTTCTAAATTTTTCCAAACATTCTAGTATTCATATCTAAATGTACTATTCTAGATTGCACCACCGGGGTGTCTTACAAGGAGAACTATTACCAAATTTGCAATATTCTTCGGTAATGTTAGCTAACGATAACAAGCCATCTACCTTTTTGGGTTACTCTAGCCCCAATTGGATCTTGCTATCCCCTTCTTCTCTTAAACTATATCTGCAACTCCCATAGGGCAAACAGAGATGGGCGTGGCCAATTGTACATACCTCTGTTACTGTTGAATGTAACTGAGAATACATATATTTCTCTGCCTGAATTGTAAAAACTCAAAACCTTCACTAACTGGTACCTCGTAACTTTCGCCACCTTGCTTCTTTTATTTGTTGAAACTTGTATCTACCTTCTGATTCTCTTGTTGCTTTTTAAACCATATGGGTGGATAGATACTCATGCCTTAGGCCTCCTTATCAAGAAACTTATGCGTCTTAGTACATACATAATCTACTGAAGACCTTACATTTACTCATCATAAGCATGATGCAAAATCGAGTTCCATTGACTCAACTCCTCCACAGCAACATTTAATCTCTTACCAACTATCTGTTTGGATAAGGTATCATTGTGTTACAAATAAAATAGAACTTAGAAGTTTGAATTCTTACAATTGAGCTCTACCACACGATCTAGAGTAAGAAGAAAGAGTGACAGTCCTAAATGGCCCGCAACCTCCTGCTTATAAGTGTGGTGCACAACACACTCATAAACAAGACTCTACTAGACACGGCTTGTAGACTTCCTAGGACAGAACTACTCTGATACCACTTTTTTCACGACCCAAACCAAATGGGCCGCGACGAGCACCCGGTGCCTCTCTCAACCGAGTACCAACGTAAAATATCTTTCTTATCATACCATCATGGGTAAATGGGCCAGGAAACTCATCATGAGATAACAAGAATGAAAAATAAGGGAATACTCAACATATGACGACCCAACATGATATGCAAACTTATACATGTGACATACGGGCCTATAAGGGTGACATGACCATTTGTAAACTCAAAACATAGGCCGACAAGGCCATAAAAGTATCCATACACCTGACATCTGTCTACAAGCCTCTAAGAGTACCTAATATCATAAAGGTCGGGACAGGGCCCTGCCATACCAATCAATACATATCCAAAGCATACTGACCAAATAGGCAACTTCGAATCAAGTGGAGTGCACCAACACCTTCCGCAGAGCTGATAGTCTACTTGGAGGAATGTCAACCTGTCTATCGGGACCTGCGGGCATGAAACGCAGCGTCCCCAGGAAAAAGGGACGTCAGTACGAATAAAGTAATGAGTATGTAAGGCATGGAAGCATAAACAAGAACAGTAATGTAAGAGAGATAGAGAAGAGACAACCTGTAACATTTGAGTGCCTCTGGGGACTACTGACATGAAATGCATAATACATATATATATATATACATAAACTTTTAAAACATTCGCCTCTGTGGGCATAATCATCATCATATCAAACCCGATCTCAAAGAGGACTCGGTAAAAACGTACCCGGCCATCATAAGGCTCGGTAGAATCGTACCCGGCCACGTGGAGCTCGGTAAATCCAACTGATCAGTGGTTGCACAATAGGTGCCGTACCCGGCCGACAATAGCGCGGCTCGATAGAGTAAAATAGATACATATATATATAATGCATGTTCGACTCATGGAATCACATTCTAAACCTTTCGGAGTGACGTAAGGTCTTTGCACCTTCGATTAGCATTATGGACATCATACCATCAATATGAACTTCACTAGGACTCAAGGATCATACATACTTTCTTAGAATAACTTTCTACGGAAAGAACAACATGGACAATCTTAGTTGCTAGGAGTAGAGTCATTATGAAATAGCGTATCGTTTATGTTCATTTCATTTTAGATCATGCCAAAAGAAAGAAGAAAGTGCCTTAACATACCTTGTATATTCTTCCCAACCTCAGGTTATGCAATTTCACGGCTCCTTAGTCTACAATAAGAGAAATGACACTCTCGTTATCGTTTAAGCGTCGTAACTATTATGTATCGACCACAACCTATTTTACAATGAAACGGACAGAACCTCCCCCATATATATGACTTCACACTAGTCAAAACAATCACAAACAGCCCAACATACCCCTATCACTTCATACACAACACGACAACCATAATAGTGTCAAACAATCCGAAAATGTTATGACGAATGACCAACAAACAACCTTGCCATTATGTGGTGTTTATCCACACCCCTCCTCCTCTGAACTCCACAAAAACAGTAGCAAAAGAGACAACCCAATACCATCACGAAACAGCCCACAAAACAGTCCCACAAGTTCATCAACTCAAAAATAATTTTTCGGTTTACTTAAACACGTTTCGACTTGTCTTTTCTTTCAAATTGAGAAACACAACCAAAAGTACATCATTATACCTCTTATCCAATAAACCATCCATGAATTCAACTTAGAAATAAGTTGACAACCAGCCAACCATTACACAAGAACAAACAACATACCATTCTTTCGAAACTAGCTAGGTCTATTCTTTACGATCGAGTTACAACTCGCAAACGTATAGATAATGGAAGGAGAAGCATAAACATACCTTGTACTGAGTATAACCCACGAAACCTGGTCCTTTTTCATTAAAAATAAGTTACTCAACACGGCTACAAGAAGGAGAAAGAGAAACTAGCTAGCTGTCCGGACTTTTCAGCACTGGAATCGCGTCGTAACACCCGGAATACCCTAGGGTTTGTGTGCGATTTTTGGGGAGGAGTTTCAGGGATTCAATTAGGTTTTCTTGGTCTGAAAGATAGGTGAAATAACTGAGTTGATAGTCCCTTAAAAGTCCCCTCTTGGCCGACTTTGGGGCTTTTAATTTTGTCCTCTCATTTTGGCAAGTAGGTGATGCACCTACTTGTCACCTACCAATCTGCGCAGTCTTGCAAAAATACGAATATATCTATACTCCAATATCGTATGGAAGAAAGGTTTAATGATTTAGAAACTAGACTCATAGATCTTTAATTTGGTAGGTAGATCATCCCCTAATTCCAAGTCTATTTGGAGAAAATCTCAGTTACATTTGACCTAATTTTCAGCACAATTATAAATGGAACTTGTGATGACCTTTTCCAACTTTTGTTCCATAACTCGCTTGACTTCAAAACATAACACCATCTATCATACGACTAAAATAACTAATATTATAATCTCCTTATAATGTTAATAACCCTAGTTGCACCCCAAAGTACATGGTAAAACATTCCAACTTGCCGACTTTCGACGAAACTTATTTTCTTCAATTTGTTTAGCTCCTAAGCCTTCAAACCCTCTTGCTACTTGGTATCAATGATCTTAAATATTTGTAAGCTCCACGTTAACACGATGAACTAACTTTGTAAACCTTCAAAGATGATTCCATTTCTGAGATTACATTAATTGACTTACGATGTACTTTTACGTACGAAAACATGGGGTGTAACACTATACCCCTGAACATCTAGCTGAGTAAAGCAAGCAGGCCTCCAACCAGCCGCCCCTCATTGAGACAGGTCTGGACGACCTTTGGAGGAAAATACAAGCCAAGGAATATTCGGTCATCGACCAGTTAAACAAGACGCCAGCACAAATATCCATTCTCTCTTTGTTGCAAAATTCTGAGACGCACACGAATGTTCTGTTGAAGGTGCTGAATGAAGCGTACGTACCAAGTAACATCACTAGCGGGGAAATGGATAATATGGTAGGACAAGTTATGGAAAGCCATAAGATCACCTTTTATGAGGACGAGCTGCCACCTGAAGGGCTGGGGCACAACAAAGCACTGCACATCACCGTGCAATGCGAAGATTATTTCATCACCAGGATCCTGATCGATGGAGGTTTTAGTCTTAACATTTGTCCGCTGGTAACACTCAAGAAGTTGGGCAAAGGGCTGCATGAGATAAAGGATGGAGCAATCAATGTGAAAGCCTTCGATGGTTCTCAGAGATCCACCATTGGTGAGATTAGTCTATGCTTGCAGATGGGACCAACCTGGTTCGAGGTCGATTTCCAGGTAATAGATGTACCAGCGTCTTACAACTTGCTGCTGGGACGGCCATGGATCCATGCTGCTGGGGCCGTAGCATCAACGCTGCATCAGGCAGTAAAGTTCGAATGGAATCACCAGGAAGTGATCATTCACGGCGACGGTAGCAAACCTATATACAGTCGCCAGACTATTCCAGCGATCGAGGGAAGAAGGAAGCTGGGTGGAGAAACTTACCACCACATTGAACGGGTCAATGCTATCGACAAAGACAAATGGTAGGATAGCAAAATCGAGATTATACTGAGTTGGAGTGGGTACGAACCTGGCAAAGGGCTCGGCAAGAACCTCCAAGGAATCTTAAACCCATTAAACTCAAGAAACATGGCACTACCTTCGGCTTGGGATATGAATACACATGGGAAGAATTCAATAACTGGTCGCCACCATGGTGCGGTCCTTACTACCCACTAGAGCAGCCAATACCGCATCTGGAGCAGACCTTCCAACAGGCCGACATTATTTATGGGACAGATGAAGAAGAAGCACTTGCAGCATTGAAGAACTTGTTTCTAGAGGACAGTAATATGGACTGTTGCGTTATTCTCGAGGAGGAGGGGGAGGAAGGCCCTTCCATACAGGCTGTGAGCAGAGGGGCACATCTCAAGAATTGGACCATCAGGACAACCAAAGCCCGACGAGCCTCGGGGTAGCAAGGCTAAAACAAGCATTGTTCACTGTTTTATTTACTAAATGATTGTCTTTTCGCATTTTTCAATTCCCGTAATAAGATTTTCGATGTTCAAGACAATTCTCAAAAGCATTTTTGACTTTTCTTATGAATTAATATTTATTGCTATCGTTTTCTCTCATTACTTTACCTATACAACATTACTATTACTTGTCTTGATGAACCAATGACTGTGACATGCAATAAGACAACGCAACTAACGGACATTGATTCAGAGGAAGATGACATACCTGACGAGATTGTCAAAGAAGTTGAGAACTTTGAGGACAGACCTAAGTCCAACTGGACGAGACCGAAATTGTCAACCTGGGAGATGTAGAAAATGTCAAGGAAACGCGAATCAGCATTCACCTATCGCCATCAGAGAAGAAAGAATACACAGAATTTCTAAAGGAGTATGAGGACATATTCGCCTGGTCGTATGGTGACATGACTGGTCTGAGTACGTCTATTGTGGCTCACAAACTGCCAACCGATCCAATGTGTCCACCGGTAAAGCAAAAGCTCAAAAAGCTCAAGCCTGATATGAGTTTGAAAATCAAGGAAGAAGTCACCAAGCAGATCAAAGCCAAGGTTCTTAGGGTGGTTGAGTACCCAACATGGTTAGCCAACATTGTGCCAGTGCCGAAGAAGGATGGGAAGGTCTGAGTCTGTGTCGACTACCGGGATCTCAACCGGGCCAATTGAAAGACGACTTCCCTTTGCCAAATATACACATCCTGATTGACAATTGCGCCAAGCATGAGCTACAGTCATTCGTAGATTGCTTCGCTGTTATCATCAGATCTAGATGGATGAGGAAGATGCTGAGAAAACGGCTTTTATTATGTCGTGGGGAGTGTACTGTTACAAGATGATGCCATTCGGCCTGAAGAATGCAGGGGCCACCTACATGAGGGCCATGACTACCATCTTCCATGATATGATACGCAAGGAGATAGAGGTATATGTGGATGATGTTATTAAAGTCCAAGAAGGCCACTGACCACATATAAGATCTGAGGAAGTTCTTCAACAGACTGCGGAGATACAACCTGAAACTAAACCCCGCAAAGTGCGCATTTTGGGTTCCTGTTAGGAAATTGCTTGGGTTTATTGTGAGCCACCGAGGAATAGAACTGGATCCATCGAAAGTCAAAGCAATTCAAGAGCTACCACCGCCAAGGAACAAGAAGGATGTGATGAGTTTCTGAGGAAGGCTTAACTATATCAGCCGATTCATAGCACAGTCTACAGTTATCTGTGAGCCAATCTTTAAGATCTTAAAGAAGGACGCCGCCACCAAATGGACCAATGACTGCCAAAAGGCCTTCGACAAAATAAAGGAGTACCTGTCAACACCACCAGTCTTAGTCCCGCTCGAGACAGGTAGACCCTTATTACTCTATCTTGCAGTGTTAGAGGGAGCTTTCGGCTGCGTTCTGGGGTAGCACGATGAAACAGGAAGGAAGGTGCAAGACATTTATTATCTCAGTAAGAAGTCACCCCGTACGAGGCCCGGTATTCTCTATTGGAACGTACCTGTTGTGCTTTGACTTGGGTAGCTCAGAAGCTGAGACATTACTTTTGTGCCTATACTACATATCTCATATCAAGAATGGATCCCTTGAAGTACATCTTTCAGAAGCCCATGCGCACTGGCAAGATAGCCAAGTGGCAAATCCTGTTGAGTGAGTTCGACATTGTTTACGTAACTCAAAAAGAGGTCAAGGGACAGGCACTGGCAGACCACCTTGCTAAAAACCCCGTGGATGGAGAATACGAACCCCTGAAAACGTATTTTCCTGATGAAGAGGTATCATTCATAGGAGAAGACATTGCAGAATCCTATGACGGTTGGAGAATGTTCTTCGATGGAGCAACAAACTTCAAAGGAGTTGGCATAGGAGCAGTCCTAATATCAGAAAGCGGTCAGCATTATCCGGTGTCTGGAAAATCAGGTTCTTCTGCACCAACAATATGGCCGAGTATACTCAAAATGGCCATTGACATGAACGTTCAAGAGCTGCTAGTGATTGGAGATTCAGACTTACTTATACATCAGGTACGAGGAGAATGGTCAACCAAGAACTCCAAGATACTCCCGTATCTGCACCACGTGCAGGAATTGAGAATGAGGTTCACGAAGACGGAATTGCAACATGTTCCCTGAATCCAGAATGAGTTCGCCGATGCATTGGCTACCCTATCATCTATGATACAGCATCCCAACAAGAATTTCATTGATCCCATTCTGGTGAAAATCCATAATCAGCCAGCTTACTGTGCCCATATTGAAGAAGAAGCAGATGGAAAGCCTTGGTTTCATGATATCAAGGAATATTTGGCAAAAGGAGAGTAACTAGAGCTCGCAAATCCAACTCAGAAACGCACACTTCAAAGATTGTCCAACAACATCTTTCACAGCGGAGGAATCCTGTATAGGAGGACTCCCAATTTAGGATTATTAAGATGTGTCGACGCAAAGGAAGCATCCAGGCTACTAGAGGAAATTCGTGTTGGGACCTGCGGTCCACATATAAACGGTTTTGTCTTAGCAAAGAAGATACTCCGGGCTGGTTACTTTTGGATGACTATGGAAACGGACTGCATCCAGTATGTCCGGAAATGCCACCGCTGTCAGATACATGCGGACATGATAAAGGTACCTCCGAACGAGCTTAATGCAACAAGCTCACCGTGGCCGTTCGCCGCCTGGGGAATGGATATTATTGGACCAATCGAGCCTGCCGCTTCCAACGGACACAGGTTCATCCTAGTGGCCATCGACTATTTTACCAAATGGGTCAAAGCAACATCTTACAAAGCAGTGACTAAGAAAGTCGTGGCAGACTTTGTCCGCGACCGCATTGTTTGTCGATTCGGAATTCTAAAGTCAATCATTACTGATAATGGCTCCAACCTCAACAGCGACTTGATAAAAGCTATGTGCGAAACTTTCAAGATCAACACAAGAATTCCACAGCCTACATGCCTCAGATGAATGGAGCTGTAGAAGCCGCCAACAAGAATATCAAAAGGATATTGAGGAAAATGATAAAGAATCACAGATAGTGGCACGAGAAATTATCATTTGCTCTACTAGGATATCGTACCACAGTCCACACATCAACCGTGGTAACCCCCTATATGCTGGTTTACGGTACAGAGGTTGTCATTCCCGCTGAGGTAGAAATTCCTTCCCTAAGGATCATACAAGAAGCTGAGCTCGACGACGCAGAGTGTGTAAAAAGTCGTTATAAGCAACTAGCCCTTATAGATGGAAAGAGAATGAATGCAGTCTGCCATGGTCAACTTTATCAGAACAAAATGTCCAGAGCCTTCAACAAAGAGTCAAGCCAAGACAGTTCACACCGGGGCAACTGGTGTTGAAGGAAATTTTTCCGCATCAAGATGAAGCCAAAGGGAAGTTCTCTCCCAACTGGCAGGGTGCATACATGGTTCACCGGGTTCTGACAGGAGGAGCCCTCATACTTGCAGAAATGGACGGAGAAGTCTGGCCAAAGCCGATCAATTCAGATGTAGTCAAGCGTTACTATGTGTACTCTTTATGCTTTCCTTATATGATGTAAATTGACATACGCCTTACCAGATTCCCGTTTAAGAGGGGATACTTAGGTAGCCCTATGGGTTCGGTTACAATTCAATAAAATTTCTTTTCCCCCGGAATTGGAAACTGGGGCAGAATTTTGAGGAGGACCCTAAAAATTCCGTAGCAGGAAAGGTTGCAATGTCCTGAACTACGTCACAGTCGTCGGTTCATCTAAAAGCTATTTTTTATTATACATTTATGTCATGCTTTTACAGAATCATGCACGTTTATTATTGAAACTGCTTTGTTTAGCAATGCTACCCCAATGATACAGACGGTGTCACCAGATCAAAGCCGAACAAGTCAAGCAAAGCCAACGGGGATACGAACTGACCTCCCCCTTACAAAACTCACAATTTTTCTTTGGATGCATGCACTAGGATTACGAAATCATTAAACATACTGTACGCCCATGGGGCCAACATTGTTCAAGAATACGATTCTCAGAACCGTTGCACTTGACAACATTATCAACACACACCAGTGATGTTCCCTATGTCACATCTTATTCTTGCATAAGGCTACTATTCTACCTTCCAATTTGCATAAGGCTACCATTCTGCCTTCCGAGACTAAACGCTGTCTCCATCTACATCTGCATTGCATAAGGCTACCATTCTGCCTTCCAATTTGCATAAGGCTACTATTCTGCCTTCCGAGACTAAACACTGTCTCCATCTGCATCTACATTGCATAAGGCTACCATTCTGCCTTCCAATTTGCATAAGGCTACTATTCTGCATTCCGAGACTAACGCTGTATCCATCAGCATCTGCATTGCATAAGGCTACCATTCTACCTTCCAATTTGCATAAGGCTATCATTCTGCCTTCCGATACTAAACACTGTCTCCATCTGCATCCGCATTGCATGAGGCTACTATTCTGCCTTCCAATTTGCATAAGGCTACCATTCTGCCTTCCAATCTGCATAAGGCTACCATTCTGCCTTCCGAGGTTAAGCTCTACTTCCATCTGCATTCGCATCTTTGCATAAGGCTGCTCTCCTACCTTTCGAGGCTAAGCTCTGCCTCCAATTTTTCTTCGAAACAAAGTGCTATCTCAAGCACTATTTATCTTGCTTTTCTTACGGTCTAAGCTCTGCCCTTCAATTCGCAAGACTAAGCTCTGTCTAGTCCGCATCATACTACTGCATCCTTCATGGGCTGAAATATCGCCAACTCATCCGAAGGTGTCATCGTTCGAAGGCACCATCTTCATAGCCCGAGAACACCATGTCATGGCCTGGGGATCTCTTTCAATCTTTTGCATATCATTATTCAAAGGCGTCATGGTTAGGAGGCACCATCCTCATAGCCCGAGAACATCATTTCATGGCCTGCGAATCCTGCACCAAACAACCCATGGCCCAGGACATCATGGTCTGAGGACGCCATTCCTAACCGTCCAAAGACAACATTCATGGTCCGACGGGAATTTGCATCATCTTTAAATTTATGCACAGTATATGCTTGTATCGTTCATTGGCACGTAACCCAGTGATCGACGGCTATCCCATCAGGAGCGATCTCACTCCAGTTTCCCAGCCATATCAAACCTCACCATTACCGTAAACCGTTCACTCACCCGGACCTAGATGTTGCGTTCGCTCTTGAGATGATTTCACCGGTAAACTTCGCCGATGAATCCAGAACTACACATGCCCTGATTCCTATTGAACCAGGGATATGTAGGCAGCTCAGAAGCCAATCTCTCAAACCGTTTCGCTCGGTCAAAATTGGCCATCATTTCTTTACCCGAAAGTTCTTTCATCCTTCCCGGGTAAAGAGGGGCAGCTGTTGATACCCAATTTTTTCCTATATTTTTAAATATGCAATACCTTCAAAATAGCATATATATGCATATATAAGCATGCCCAAGGTTTTTATTATTTTTCCCATAATTTTAAAGGTTTAAATTGATTTATTTTCTCCCTTTTTATCCATAAAATCCCCAATAATTATTTCCAAAATTATTATTTTGTTAATTCATCTATTGGATTTCTATATTTATGCCAAAATATGGCTAAGGTAATTTTTATATATTTTTTGCAATTACATTTAGTATTTTTAAAGCTAAATTGCACATAATTGCAATGTTAGCCCTTTTAAGATATAATTATGTTTGATATGCATAAAATTGGATCCTGTATTTTAAATTGCTAATTATGTATCCTAAAATCATTTTTAGCATTCTAAATTGTTTTTTCAGAAATTATCTACTATTTTTTATAAATTAAATAGGGAAAAACTGACTATTTAAATTATAGCCAAATTGGCTTTCAATTATAGCCAAATCAGGACCCCATTTCCCAGCCCAATTTTAAAATTAAAACCTGACCCACACCCTATTAACCCATACCCAAACCGGGACCCAACCTACCCTTTTTAATCTCGACCGTTGATCTCCCAGGTCAACGGTCCACGTTATTTCTTTTCTTTTTTAATCCAACGGCCCCCCAAACCCTACCCCATTCTCTCATTCGCACCGCCCTTGAATCCCTTCCTCTCCAAATTCTCTCTGAAACCTAACTCAAACCCTAATCGTCGTCACCGACGTGAACCCCTCCTACGATGTTTCTACGTCTTCTCCGACCGGGCCTGGTCTTCCACACGCCATGGCTCTTCGATTTCTTGGATCCTTGAGATCTTCTCAAGGTAACCCCAACTGGTTCCGGTTTGGAACTTTGTTTATCAGCCTGTCTCAGGCCATTTTTCGTTTGTGAGTAAGAACTTCTTCTTGTTTTATTACGGATCTATGGGTTCTTGACCTATTCTATCATCTCTACTACTTTTCTAGAAAACCCTAGCTTTAAATCCTCCGATCTTTTTAGATCTGTGATGGATCTATGTGTCTTTAAAAGTTCTCACCTGTTTTCCTCAAAAGATTTCTCTGATTTCAAACGATTTCCTCATTTTCTAGACTAGGGTTTCAAAACTCTTTTGCAAAAAAATGATTCCTTTATGATTTTTAGCAATTACTTTGTGATTTTTAACATGTTTAAACATCACTTGAGTCTTTTCTTTTGCTCGATTCATTTTTGTTAAAAAACCCTAATACTTCTGGACTCGATTTGAAGTTTGAGTCTGTTTGCGATGTGTTTGCATGTCTCTCATGAACATTCTAGGCTTCATGTATGTTCTATATGCTCTTGCGGTTCCTGCTCTAATCCGTTCTTAGGGTTTCTCTGATTTTGTTCAAACATGTTATTTATCGTTTAATAGGTCCCAGTATTTGTTTTATTGATTGTTCACATGATAATTTATATTGATTTTTGTGTAATCTCCTTAGACCTGCGATATCTCCCCTGAATCTGTGATTTTGTGTATTTTCCTTGTAATTCTGTACTGATTTTTCGAATTGCTTCCTTACTTTTGTGATACCCTTAGTTAGTGCTGATTCCCTGTGATTTTCAATCTCATTCGTGATTCTTTGAACTAACTTTCACAATTAAAATTGTACTCTACCTTATTTATGTGCACAAATATGCTGTTAGTTATTTAACGTGTACTTTCCTTACTTGAAAATATTCTGTACTTAGTCCTTATTACATGCCATATGCTTTTACTACTCCTACTGTGGTAAAATCAGTCTTATAAGTAATTCTTTTCCCTATTTGATACAACTTGTACCCGTTTGAACTATGACTCCCTAATTGAAGGAAGTCCGGGTCTTTAATTGATTCTGATTTGTATTATTTCTATAATTGTGCTAAGTCAGTACCTATTACCTTATTTTCCTGCCTGTTCTAAAAGTATAAATACTCTACCCTCTCTTTAGCATAAGGGACGAACAATTACACTGTTCTGAACTCTCTCCTACACACATACATACTCTCTTACTCGATACTCAGTTCGCTGCAAGCCAAAACTGAGTGGTTACATTGCTCTACTGCTCTATTGTTCTACTACTCTACTGCTCTACACACTACTGCTCTACTTCCCTTCATTGTACTGCTCTTCTCTCCTCACTCTGCACCTATTCTCTCATTTTTACTGGTATGTTTTCAGTTTAATTTACAACCTCCAAAACAATATGTCTCTATTTGTATTGCACTTCCTTTTGTTTCTCTTATGCTTCTACTTGTGGTTCTGCTGCCTCCCTTGCAATTAGCATGCCTATTTTGCCATGTGATTACCCTGTAATTCAGCATGTCTACTGCTTTCTGACATTTTCTACTACTATTCTGCCCTACCCCCTTAACCCCCTAATACGTTATAAGCATGACACCTAGTTACTATGTGATCCTGAACCCTTTCCCCTAAACCTAATGTGTAACTCTGTTTAGCACCCCTTAAATCTGATGCTGTTAAGTTCATGGCATGAACACTTTCTGATAGGCTATTGCTGTGACTATTTAAGTTCTGTAGTACTTCTCTGGTGTTAACCCGTGTGCAAATATGCTTTCGCATATGAACTACTTGTCCCCAGTTCCTCCTTTCCCTGTTTGTGTTTGAACTATGTATGTTGATTTGGTCTTGAGTTGCTGATTTTCCTGTCTCTTTTCTTCTTCAAGCTGGTTTTCACTAAGGCAAACTCTTCTATTGCCTTCCAAAACTTATTTCAAACTTATCATTGTCAAAATTGTTTCCAACTCAACTCTTTTAAATCTATGTCAAGCACTCTCACATATACTCTTAGACCACTAGGTTCTGCCCCTTTTGTGTGAGCCTTGCCTTGGGACCCTTGAGTTCCCTCTGAACTTGGACACGTAAAAGCTGGCCTTTCCACATTGCACTTACTCTGTCTTGGTTTTGCAATCTGGGTGTGAGCACTGCCCGGGATCGCTTGAGGTCCTTAAGGAGCTCTGACTCACCCAAATATGAGAAAGGCTATGGAATAATCTTGGCACTTGAGGTGGTTTATTACATAACTCAGGGAGGAAGTCCTAATCAGGTGCTGAAAGTCTGGGGCTGTTTCAGGCTCTCTACAGTGAAATTTTTACTTTTCTTATGTAATTCATTCACATGGTCTGTAATAATTTGTAAACGAATACTGGGGTAACTAGTGAAAAGGCCGGGTATTTACATGTTTGTGGGGTAAGGCGGGTAGAAACCATGCCTATAGGACTTTACATTTCACTATGTTTGGCCTTACCATGTTAGAAATCATGTTTAGTAGGATTTTACTTGTCACGAACCGGATTTCCCACCCTCGGGAGTCGTGATGGCGCCTACTAATGGGAGCTAGGCAAGCCAATTTAATCTACCTTTTTGCAACAATTATCAACCATTTAATAAAATCAAACATAACGGCATAAAGCGAAAGTCTCAACATATATAATAAACTGAAAGAGATACGGAAGTCTAACAGAATCCTCTACCTAAGAACTGGAGTCACAACCTCACGAACGTCTATAGAATACTACACCCAAAGTCTGAATTAAAGTAAAGATAGAAGAGACTCCGGGCCATGCGGACGTCTGCAAGCCTTCCTCGAAATCTCTGGAATGAAGTCAGCTCCCAGTCAACTACTGCTGTCCGAAAGCTGCTG
Organism: Nicotiana attenuata; assembly: GCF_001879085.1. Lineage (NCBI taxonomy): Eukaryota > Viridiplantae > Streptophyta > Magnoliopsida > Solanales > Solanaceae > Nicotiana > Nicotiana attenuata. The sequence continues at coordinate 804,552 of NW_017670300.1, forward strand.
CTCCGGTACTGTGATCTGTGCAAAAAGATGCACAGAGTATAGCATCAGCACAACCTAGCCTAACCCCGGCGAAGTAGTGATGAGGCTAGACTAGACTACCAGATAAACTTGTGCAGATATATATACAAGTACAACAAAATAATAGCGGAAAGTAAACAAGAAGTAAGTAGTGTATAAAAAGGGGGGGGGGGATATGCTATGGGGAGGCAACAATTAAAACAAGAAGTCTAAACTGAAGGATAGAACAGCCAAAAGAAACTTAATCCGGAATAAACACACTTAAGCTATAATTTGTTGCGGCACGCAACCCAATCCGATCACATACAATACTGTTGCGGCGTGCAACCCGATCCTCAATTATCACTATTGCAGCGTACAACCCGAACCATAAGTATACAGTGTTGTTGCAGCGTGCAACCCGATCCACAATTATATAGTGTTGTTGCGGTGTGCAACCCGAACCATAAGTATACAGTGTTGTTGCGGCATGCAACCCGATCCACAATTATATAGTGTTGTTGCGGCGTGCAACCCGAACCATAAGTATACAGTGTTGTTGCGGCGTGCAACCCGATCCACAATTATATAGTGTTGTTGCGGCGTGCAACCCGATCCACAAATATATAGTGTTGTTGCGGCGTGCAACCCGATCCATATATAAATAACACAACCTCACCCAATCAACAATCACAAACAATGGGGGCGGGGGATAGACAAACAATAATAGAAATCTCGGCAAGGGAAACACAAGTAAACAGTTAAATCCCGGCAAGGGAGAAAATCAACAAAACCAAAAACACGTCCCAGCAAGGGAGAAAATCAATAAATCCAATAACACGTCCCGGCAAGGGAGTAACCATCAACTCTTTCTCTTTCTTTCATTTCTTACTTCACGATATCACTTGAGCCCAAGCTCCAAGAAATTTCTTATCTCATATACCGACACAAACACAATATAACGACATCCCGGTAAGGGAACAAAACATCATCTCAAATATCCCGGCAAGGGAATTACTATAACCACACTAGTTCCAACATCTAACTACCACGACTATAACCAAACTTGTTCCAACATCTAACTACCACAACTATAACCAACCTATTACAACACTTAACCACCTCAGCTATATCTAACCTATTACCACACTTAATCACCTCATCTATAACTAACCTATTACAACACTTAACCACCTCAGCTATAACTATAGTCATCACACAACACAAGGAAGCATTAACCTAAGCGACCCTAGTATCAGTTAAGGACACAATGCAGAGGAATCACAACTCAACAATAGCCCGCCAAGAGGGCAACATAATGATCTCTTCTCTTTCTCACATTTACTTCACGATTCTCTTCACAACTTCGAGCAAATGCTCCAGAGGTTTAATTATCACTTATACTTTCGAATTCGTTCTACAACTGGAGCCGACGCTCCTCAATGTTCATAAATCGCATTTCTTCCCACAATTTTACACAACAAACAGAAATACACACCAAAGCATGGATAGTACAACGAAGTCATGAAAGTCACAATATCAGACTCACGGTCGTGCTAGAAACCAATGTACAGATACTCGTCATCATGCCTATACATCATACTCGATCAATTAGCAAATAGCAAACAAGACTCAACTACTATTCCCTCAAGCTAGGGTTAAACCAAACACTTACCTCAACTTCCACGGCCAAATCAATCCACAACGACCGCTTTCCCTTTCGAATTCGGCTCCAACTTAATCAAATCTATGAAATAATGACTTTACAATATTAATAATAGCTAAACAAACTAAACCCAATGCCTAAATACGAATTTTAAGCTTTCTTCCCAAAATTTTAAAAATCGACCCCGGGCCCGCTTGGTCAAAACACGAGGTTCGAACCAATTTCATGTTACCCATTCCCCCACGAGCCCGGATATACAATTTGTTTTCAAATTCGACCCCAAAACGAGGTCTAAATCAAAAAAAATCGAAAAGTCCTAACTCTACCCTTTTCCCCCAATTTCAACCCTAGATTACATGATTTGAGCCTAGGAATTTGATGAATGATGAAGAAAAATGAAGGAAACAAGTGGGAATTTACTTACCCAAGTGGTCTTGAAGAATGGGGGCTTCAGTGGACTCCTAGAGCTTGGGGAAGAAGGGAGTTCGTGAGAAATTTGGAACAAAACCCGAGCTACTATTCTGAAACTTTTAAAAAACTTCACTGGGCATTTTTGTTCTATGCGTTCGCGACAGGGGTGTCGCGTTCGCGAAGAAGGGGGAGCTAGCAAGCTACGCGTTCGCGACGAAAGGATTGCGAACGCGAAGAGGAAGCACTGGGGGTCCAAGGAATTGGCCTACGCGAATGCGTCGACCATCACGCGAACGCGGTCGAGGAAAAAGCAAAGCATCATGATCGCGATGGACTTAAAGCGAACGCGAAGAAGGGTGACCTCAAAGCCATGCGAACGCGAAGGAAATGTTGCGAACGCGAAGAAGGATTCTTCTGTGTAAAAATTGCAGAAAATCTGCTAACTCCCTAAGTCCAAAACTACCCCGAACACCTCCGAAAACACTCCGAGCCCTCGGGGATCCTAACCAATCACACACACTAACTCAACAACATCCTACGAACTTAACCATGCGATTAAAATGCCACAATAACATCAAAAACGAGGAATCAAACCTCAAAATCATCACTTTTTCATCAAACTTCATAAACTTTCATTTTTAGATATTTAGGTCCGAAACACGTCAAATGACGTCCGATTTCAACCAAATTTCACAGGAAGCGCTTAAACCACATATAAGACCTGTACCGGGCGCCGGAACCAAAATACGGGCCCGATAGCAATACTTTCTAATCCGTTTTCATTTCAAATTTTCATATAAATTTCAGAAAAACAATTTCTTTTAAAAAATTCATTTCTCGGGCTCGGGACCTCGGATTTCGATTCCGCGCATACGCCGGAGTCCCATATTTTTCTACGGACCCTTCGGGACCGTCCAATCACGGGAATTTACTTACCCAAGTGGTCTTGAAGAATGGGGGCTTCAATGGACTCCTAGAGCTTGGGGAAGAAGGGAGTTCGTGAGAAATTTGGAATAAAACCCGAGCTACTATTCTGAAACTTTTAAAAAACTTCACTGGGCGTTTTTGTTCTATGCATTCGCGACAGGGGTGTCGCGTTCGCGAAGAAGAGGGAGCTGGCAAGCTACGCATTCGCGAGGGAAGGATTGCGAACGCGAAGAGGAAGCACTGGGGGTCCAAGGAATTGGCCTACGCGAACGCGTTGACCATCACGCGAACGCGGTCGAGGAAAAAGCAAAGCATCGCGATCGCGATGGCCTTAGCGCGAACGCGAAGAAGGGTGACCTCAAAGCTATGCGAACGCGAAGGAAATGTTGCGAACGCGAAGAAGGATTCTTCTGTGTAAAAATTGCAGAAAATCTGCTAACTCCCTAAGTCCAAAACTACCCCGAACACCTCCGAAAACACTCCCGAGCCCTCGGGGCTCCTAACCAATCACACACACTAACTCAACAACATCATACGAACTTAACCATGCGATTAAATCGCCACAATAACATCATAAACGAGGAATCAAACCTCAAAATCATCACTTTTTCATCAAACTTTATAAACTTTCATTTTTAGATATTTAGGTCCGAAACACGTCAAATGACGTCCGATTTCAACCAAATTTCACAGGAAGCGCTTAAACCACACATAAGACCTGTACCGGGCGCCGGAACCAAAATACGGGCCCGATAGCAATACTTTCTAATCCGTTTTCATTTCAAATTTCCATATAAATTTCAGAAAAACAATTTCTTTTAAAATACTCATTTCTCGGGCTCGGGACCTCGGATTTCGACTATAACCAAACTTGTTCCAACATCTAACTACCACAGCTATAACCAACCTATTACAACACTTAACCACCTCAGCTATATCTAACCAATTACCACACTTAATCACCTCATCTATAACTAACCTATTACAACACTTAACCACCTCAGCTATAACTATAGTCATCACACAACACAAGGAAGCATTAACCTAAGCGACCCTACTATCGGTTAAGGACACAATGCAGAGGAATCACAACTCAACAATAGCCCGCCAAGAGGGCAACATAATGATCTCTTCTCTTTCTCACTTTTACCTCACGATTCTCTTCACAACTTCGAGCAAATGCTCCAGAGGTTCAATTATCACTTATACTTTCGCAATTCGTTCTACAACTGGAGCCGATGCTCCTCAATGTTCATAAATCGCATTTCTTCCCACAATTTTACATAACAAACAGAAATACACACCAAAGCATGGATAGTACAACGAAGTCATGAAAGTCACAATATCAGACTCATGGTCGTGCTAGACACCAATGTATAGATACTCGTCACCATGCCTATACATCGTACTCGATCAATTAGCAAATAGCAAACAAGACTCAACTCCTATTCCCTCAAGCTAGGGTTAAACCAAACACTTACCTCAACATCCACGGCCAAATCAATCCACAACAACCGCTTTCCCGTTCGAATTCGGCTCCAACTCAATCAAATCTATAAAATAATGACTTTACAATATTAATAATAGCAAACAAACTAAACCCAATGCCTAAATATGAATTTCTAAGCTTTCTTCCAAAAATTTCAAAAATCGACCCCGGGCCCGCTTGGTCAAAACACGAGGTTCGAACCAATTTCATGTTACCCATTCCTCCACGAGCCCGGATATATAATTTATTTTCAAATTCGACCCCAAAATGAGGTCTTATTCAAAAAAATCGAAAAGCCCTAACTCTACCCTTTTCCCCCAATTTCAACCCTAGATTACATGATTTGAGCCTAGGAATTTGATGAATGATGAAGAAAAATGAAGGAAACAAGTGGGAATTTACTTACCCAAGTGGTCTTGAAGAATGCGGGCTTCAATGGACTCCTAGAGCTTGGGGAAGAAGGGAGTTCATGAGAAATTTGGAATAAAACCCGAGCTACTGTTCTGAAACTTTTAAAAAAATTCACTGGGCATTTTTGTTCTATGCGTTCGCGATAGGGGTGTCGCGTTCGCGAAGAAGGGGGAGCTAGCAAGCTACGCGTTCGCGAGGGAAGGATTGCGAATGTGAAGAGGAAGCACTGGGGGTCCAAGGAATTGGCCTACGCGAACGCGTTGACCATCACGCGACGCGGTCGAGGAAAAAGCAAAGCATCGCGATCGTGATGGCCTTAACGTGAATGTGAAGAAGGGTGACCTCAAAGCTATGCGAACGCGAAGGAAATGTTGCGAGCGCGAAGAAGGATTCTTCTGTGTAAAAATTGCAGAAAATCTGCTAGCTCCCTAAGTCCAAAACTACCCCGAACACCTCCGAAAACACTCCCGAGCCCTCGGGGCTCCTAACCAATCACACACACTAACTCAACAACATCCTACGAACTTAACCATGCGATTAAATCGCCACAATAACATCATAAACGAGGAACCAAACCTCAAAATCATCACTTTTTCATCAAACTTCATAAACTTTCATTTTTAGATATTTAGGTCCGAAACACGTCAAATGACGTCCGATTTCAACCAAATTTCACAGGAAGCGCTTAAACCACATATAAGACCGGTACCGGGCGCTGGAACCAAAATACGGGCCCGATACCAATACTTTCTAATCCGTTTTCATTTCAAATTTCCATATAAATTTCAAAAAAATAATTTCTTTTAAAAAATTCATTTCTCGGGCTCGGGACCTCGGATTTCGATTCCGGGCATACGCCCGAGTCCCATATTTTTCTACGGACCCTCCGGGACCGTCCAATCACGGGTCCGGGTCCGTTTACCCAAAATATTGACCCAAGTCAACTTTAATCATTTTAAAGCCACATTTGAAATTTTTCACAGAATTTAACAATAAGCTTTCCGGCTACGCGCCCGGACTGCGCACGCAAATCGAGGCAAGTAAAAATGAGGTTTTCAAGGCCTCGGAAGCACGGAATGAAAGAGAAAACAGGTGATGACCCCTTTGGGTCGTCACATTACTATACTTGCCTTACCATGTTAGAAATCATGTTTGGTAGGATTTTACTATACTTGCCTTACCATGTTAGAAATCATGTTTAATAGGTCTCAGAATTAGTTTCACAAATAGATGTCATACCTATAGGATATAATTTAATCCAGCTTCTGTTATAACAAGTGCTACATGTTTTCTTTCATTGGTCATCATTCCTGCAAAGTTTCTGAAATCAGTGTTAAACAACTAGATGTCATGCCTATAGGGAATAACTCTAGAAATTCTGCCTATAGATCTTAACTAGTTTAGTTAAATAAATCAACCCAGTCCACGTTTTAGTTCGTTTTGAAACTGGTTTAATTAATGGTTTATTTTCTCTAAAACAAGTTCTTTCAAAAACTACCTTGATTTGTCATTAGATATCATGCCTATAAGGATTCAAGAGTCCGCTTTAAAAAACCTGCCTTGTTTCACTTTATAAAATGTAGTCATCTGTATTCCGCGCCTAGGCAAGCCTTAGGCAATCAACTTTAAATAAAACCAGAACCGTCTTTGTGATTAGTGGTTAACTGTCAACGTGTTAAAATCAGTAGGCAAACCTGATTTGGACTTCTTTCTGAATCATGTAATAAATTTGGTCCCACTGTTATCACTTAAATACCTTGTTAGGATATGAATTTAGACCTTAATTGCATATGAGTCGTGCTGCCTATGTGCATTACTTGTGGAGGTATATCTGATCCTTCTATCTGATTTCTTTGTCTTACCCCCTAAATTCATTCCTATGTGTTTTTTTATTTGTCGCCTAGTATTTTTCCTTTAAACCTGAGGGTCTGCCTAGAACCCCCCCCCCCCCCACCTTTATAGGATAGGAGTTCTAAATTCCTTCGGGACTGATAGGAATGGACGGGTAACATCACGTAATAGGGGTCGAGACCAACCCTCGCTTTAATTATCTTCACGGGGCGGGTAAGGGTAGATATGGATATGATGACCGGTGCGTTAATGCCACGCGTAGCCCCTTTTTAAGGAGTGATTACCGGACATTGTACTGACGTGATCCTATAGGCTAATCAACCTAGGACACTCCTTTACATTCACAAATAAACTTAGATTGTACTTCTTTTCATTAACTATTTTTTTTTCAAGCATCTGTGTATTCAAACTTAAATCCCCTACTATTTGAGCCATACTTGTTTATTTGCTAATTGTACAAATTCACACAAAAATTGTCTGGCCGGGAACCACACTAGTGGATCCTGAGGGGTGCCTAACACCTTCCCCTTAGGATAATTTCAAGCCCTTACCCTGTCTCTGGTTATCAAACGTAGTTATAAGGGAAAAAGGTCAGATTTGTCCCTCTACTTTATAAAATTATTCACGTTTGTCCCTAGTTCTACTATCCGTCCAAATTTGTCCCCACCGTTAAGAAAGTAAATGAATTCGTCCGTAACCCTAACAGAATTCCAACGTGGCACTGAGTCTCTTCTCTTTAACTGCCAACTAGGCAAATTTTCAACCCAAGCTAATAAGATCCGCTCCTATTATCTGATCCGACTAGCCTAAAAACAAGATTATTCTCCCCACCAGTTCTTCTCTTTCTTAATTTGTTCGTCTCTACCATAATGTATTTTTGCCCTTATACTGGTCCAAAAGAACCCATATTTTTGCATCACAACCAGCCGTTACCTATTCAAAAAGTTTAGTGCTTTGTTTCTCCATTCTTGTCTATTCGAATAAATTGATTCTTGATCCAAAAGGGTAGATGAATTTTGTGGGAATTTATTGTTGGATGTTATATCCTTGACTAATAGCCGGATCTTTAGGAAGAAAAAAATGGTGTGTTCATTGAAAATTGGACTTTCTATTTCTGGTTCCTGCAACGGCTTTTTCAATAACAGAGAAAGGTTCTTTTGTTCCCTCTTCAATTAGGCCTCTAAAATTATAGCTTTGACACCCAAAAAATTTATGGGCAAATCTTTGGATGTATTGTATCAGATTGGTTTGAGCCATTGAAATGTTAAAGCTCCAAAAACCATCTCCATTAATGTATGTAAAACTGTTTTTTTTTTTTGGAGATAAAACTTTATTTAACTTTCTCTTTTGTGTTTTTCTTAGGCCCTTTTTAATTTGGATTCTTAATATTCTTGGGTTCAACAACTGAATCTCTTTTTGTTATTGATTTTCGATAGAAACAAGGATTTAGGCTAGCTAGTATTTAATTACCAAAAAAAAGGATTTAGGCTAGTCGGATCAGATAATAGGAGCGGATCTTATCAGTTTGGGTTGAAAATTTGCCTAGTTGGCAGTAAAAAAAAAGGGACCCAGTGCCACGTTGGAATTCTGTTAGGGTTAGGGATGAATTTGTTTACTTTCTTAACGGCGGGGACAAATTTTGACGGATAGTAAAACTAGGGACAAACGTGAATAATTTTATAATATAGAGGGACAAATTTGACCTTTTTTCCTAGTTATAAATGAACCCTATAGGTGCCCTAATGCACCTTAAATCGTTAGGTGGCGACTCTTCGAAAATGCAAACCCCTTTCCCAAAAGGAACGAGTTGTCTCAACAAAAATGTCATAAACCCGATTTCGCGAGAAAAAGGGGGCGCGACAGTGGGTAACGACCAAATATCCAGAAAAATCCACTATATTAAATGGGACACTGTCTCATTGCCCAAGCATGCTGGGGGTCTAGGCATAAGAAAATCCTCGCATAAAAACAAAGCTGCTATTACAAGTCTCACTTGGCGTTTCTTTAGTCATCCCACTGCTATCTGGGCTGCAGTTCTCGATTCCAAATACGCTGGTCAATTAGACACATCTCACTCCTTCATATGGAAAAACTTCCTCACAGGATGGACCATTTGCAAAGATGCTATTTCCTGGCATATTGGAGATGGTTCCCACGTGGACTTTTGGCATGCAAACTGGCTGCCGTGTACAAAAAGCGTACGTAGTATGATCCAAGGTCCCCTATCATACAAGGACTCAACTCTCAAGATTTCGAACATCTTCTCTAACAATTCACGGGACCTGTCACAACTCTCCTTTAAGCTCCCATCCCATATTTTAACTGAAATTCACTCCCTCCAACCTGTAAACATCTACAATCACACTGATACTCCGATATGGGCACTCACCATAGATGGTATCTTTAGCACAAAATCTGTGTACCCTCTTATAACCTCTAATGCCACTCAAACCCAAAGTAAAAACTTTGCTTGGCTTTGTAAACTTAAAACTTGGAGTTAGCTTAAATATTTCCTATGGCAATGCTACCATGATCGATTACCTACAAAGACCTTCCTGAGTCACATTGGGATTGCCACTTCCTTGTACTGCCCAGTTTGCCCCACCACTGAGGAAACTCCACAACATATTTTTCTATTTTGCCCAATAGCAAAACATCTACGGGAAGCTCTAGGTGTTAGCATACAATCAACTGACACCCAATCTGCCCACTGGCTGGACAGCCTCTACAAGCAAAAACCTCAACTCATATTCCACTCTTTAACATAGGACTGTCTCTTCTCTTTTACTCTCTGGCTTCTTTGGCTAAATAGGAATAGAAACACCTTTCATAATCTTTGCAACTTAGTTGATAGCAACAATGTTATCTCAAGAGCCATGAAATATCTGCATAGTAGTAACATCAATTGCAACAAACTAGACAGACCTTTACAAGTAACTACCAAATGGGAACCCCCCACCATCCACTAATTGAAATTAAACATAGATGGGGCTTTTAAGGGTAGATTTAAACAAGGAGGGATAGGAGGTGTGTACAGAGACTCGACTAGGAAATGGATTCTAGGCTTTACCAAAAAAACTAATGGCCTGTCTCCTCTCTATATAGAACTTGAGGCATTATGCTATGGACTACAAATAGCAGTAGCTTATCAATTCACAAATCTTCAAATCGAGACAGACTCAGCTTTTATACCATCACTAATTGAATCTGCTTATTCTCCACCATATAATGCACTTATTTCTAAATGCAGGTACTGGCTGAAGATGTTGGGAATCCACCAATCCTACACAACTTCTAGGAAGGCAACAAGATAGCACATGAACTGGCACAATATGGAGTCCGGCAAGCCAACGTCTACTATAGTTATATTCAGAAGTCCCCAACTACCTTAGAGATGCTGTGTAGGCTAACAAAGAAAGAATTAGTATTACTAAGACTACCACCACTAATGTTGTTGTGTTAAATAATTTGCTATGCTTGGAAACTCTGTAATATCCTCTTTTGGTTGTAACGCTACTTCAACTAATATGCCTACGTCTGCTCCCAATGGGAGGACCAGGCCATGTAACCATTCTACTTTGTACTGAATAAAGTTTTCTTCATTGCCAAAAAAAATAATGATCAAATACAGTTAAAATACGAACGAAATGCAGTTAAGGAAAACAATGCAATATCCATTCAAATCAACGAACCTTTCTAATTTAGAATGTACAACAAGAATCACAACGAGGTACCACACCTCATGTTCACAGTTCACAATCACACTGACCACCGTACAAGCAAAACCCGACTAGACTTTGAAGCATATAATCTTACGAACTGGTTGGCCAACTCCTGAACATCCATTGCTAGTAGCCTCTCTGCTATCGATAAATATGCCAAACTACTATTGCTCTCAAACGCACACGCAAGTATACGTGGTCGACTAGTAATATAAGATTGTAAGTCCAGATATCGTACCCAGAGAGACTTGTGATTAACTATCAAATAAAATAAACCCAAACAATTAATCTATTCAAGAGAATTCTAAAGTATGAATATTTAACTAAAATTAATCTCGAGTAACAAATTAAGAGATTAAATAAAACAAGTTGGCGAATTATAGAGACGAATTCAATATGAGTGAATATTCTAGAGTTATGGGTTAGCTAACAATCCCGTTGAGCTTTCCACTTAAATCGTCTAATTAATTTATCTGGTTTATTGGTTGACAGGGTTAATATTGCTCGTAGCCTTCTCTCGAAGTACAACTCGCCTATTCAAGATAATCTAACACCTATATTCCTATGGAATTAGAATTAACACATTAATAATTCCAGTACTGTAACCAAGCAAGGCGATTAGGTATATTCCTATCCTAACCACAAATCTGCCACCCCCCCCCCCCAGAGTTAAGATCTTGCTCTACTCAATCTTATATGCAATCTAGAATTCCCTCTCCCGAATTCAATCCTAGATTCGTATATAGTATTCAATTGGTGATCAACAATCAAATAATTAAGCGCAAGATTGAATAAATAAACCAATATGATAAAATAATAAGAACAATTCAAGCTTCTAACTACAACGTTCATGCAGCACCCGAAACTCTAGAACTAAAAAACTATGAAACTAAAGGACGAGAAGAGAAGAAAAACTAGTTAGAAGCCTCCTTGTCACGACCTGGATTTCCCACCCTCGGGAGTCGTGATGGCGCCTACTAATAGGAGCTAGGCAAGCCAATTAATTTAACACTTCTCTCAACATCATTAACAGTATAAAGAGGAACGAGGCAATTAATATAAATGCGGAAGTCACGAAAGATAAATAACTGGAACCAAGTGCGGAAAATCAAATACACCTCTACCCAGATCTGGTGTCACTAACTCACGAGCTTCTACAGAATGCTAAAAACAAAGTCTGAATAAGAATACAGTACTATCTGATCCGATACAAGGGAAATCAAACGAAAGACAGAGATAAGAGAGACTCCGGGCCATGCGGACGCCAGCAAGCTACCTCGGAAATCTCCGGACTGAAGTAAGCTCCCAACACTCCTACTGCTGACCAAAGGCTCCTGCTCCGGTACTATGATTTGTGCAAAAAGCACAGAAGTGNAAGATCCCTCGGAAGTAAAAGCATCTTCTCAACAAATGGAACAAGCACCACTGTTGTTGATCCAAGGTCACGAAAAGGCAAGTAGGCAAGTTGACGGTGAAAAACAAAAAATTGAAGGCAAATATGGGGTTGAATTTACTAGATTTGAGCAATAGGACATGGCCTGCTCAGGATGATTTGTTTATGGGGAGTTTGATCCAGCATTGAAAGCCATAGTAGCCATTGCCGGGGCAGAAGAAAAACCAAAAAAACGGGCGCCAAACCAGAAACTTTCCCTATCAGTCGGGAGTCTCGGTAGCCGGTCTTGCTATCTCTTCCGCCTTTCGAGTTATTTCAGTGTGTCATCCAAATGTTTTTACTTTACTGTCTTACATTCTAATGTAAACCCTTCTATCTTTTTTTAAAAATATTCAAATAAAGGAAATCAATATTTCATCATACATGAATGTCTCGTTTCTTAATTTTGACACCTTTCTTATTCTCTTTTCAGTTCTGTAAATGTAGATTTTAATAACATGACATGCTTGCGGACTTCATGCCCAGATCCTAAAATGCTGTCAGATTTCAAAATAATGAACTAAGAAGCATAATTTGTTGAAGATAAGGCTTGTAAGAAAATAAACAAAGAATTGGAACGAAAATAAGATTCCCTCTCTTTGGATCACTGTTGAAGCCGAGATCGATGATGAAGATTGAGTCAAGACCCGATTGAAACATTATCGTTGATTGATGGAAAGTGATTGGCCGGAGGCTATCATAGGCAGTTGTACAACAAAGAATGGCCCATGCTTACAACAAAAAGTACGTCCCAAGAAATTTGAAGTGGGACAACTCGTCCTGAGACATATTCTCCCGCACCATGAAGAAGCTAAGGAATAATTTGCTCCAAATTGCAAAGGTCCATTGTCACGACCCGGATTTCCCACCCTCGGGAGTCGTGATGGCACCTACTAATAGGAGCTAGGCAAGCCAATTAATTTAACACTTCTCTCCACATCATTAACAGTATAAAGAAGAACGAGGCAATTAATATAAAAGCGGAAGTCTCGAAACATAAATAACTGAAACCAAGTGCGGAAATTCAAATACACCTCTACCCAGATCTGGTGTCACTAACTCACGAGCTTCTACTGAATGCTAAAAACAAAGTCTGAATAAGAATACAGTACTGTCTGATCCGATACAAGGGAAATCAAACGAAAGACAGAGATAAGAGAGACTCCGGGCCATGCGGACGCCAGCAAGCTACCTCGGAAATCTCCGGACTGAAGTAAGCTCCCAACGCTCCTACTGCTGACCAAAGGCTCCTGCTCCGGTACTATGATCTGTGCAAAAAGCACAGAAGTGTAGCATCAGCACAACCGACCCCATGTGCTGGTAAGTGCCTGGCCTAACCCCGGCGAAGTAGTGACGAGGCTAGACAGGACCTACCAAAAACAACCTGTGCAGATATATATATACAAAGGCAACAGAAATAACAACAGAGAATATCAACTAAATAGGGGAAGGGGGCATGATCGGGGAAAAATACAGTGAATACAGATCAACGGATATAACGACGGAACTACCTCAATACCATAGCTCATATATAAGTGGTCGGCGTGCCACACGATCCCATTTCTTAATTCATAAGTGGACGGCCATTTCATAATATATAAGTGGTCGGTGTGCCACACGATCCCATATATATATACATATATATATATAAGTGGACGGCGTGCCACACGATCCCATATTATAGAATATAAGTGGACGACGTGCCACACGATCCCATATCATAGTTCAAAATATGTGGCTTTGCAAAGAAGGCCCCATTAGGGGAAATCGACAACATAACACTTTAACCCGGCAAGGGTACAGCTAACAACCCGAATATCCCGGCAAGGGAGAGTACATAATAATAGTCTACACGTCCGGCAAGGGAATAATCACAACACATCCTCTTTTAATTCACTTCTTTCTCAACTATCACATTCTTGTTCGAGCCAACACTCCAAAATATACCAATCGCAATTCTTCCTCAACCGTTCACATTATATAAAATTTATCAATTAAACAAGGAAGTTGTGTCACATCATTCAAATTAAAAGCAATTAAGACTCACGGTCATGCTAGACTCCGGTGCATAGACAACCGTCACCATGCCTATACACCGTACTCCACATTTAGCAAGTAGCAAATAACATCCTAATCCTATTCCCTCAAGCCAAAGTTAGAACAAACACTTACCTCGGTCCAAGAATAGCAATCAACTCTGTAATACCGCCTTTCCTCTACAATCCAACTCCGAAACAATGATATCTAGGCATAATTAGTTCAATAATATCAATAAGGGCTCAAAAAACATAATCCCATAGCCTAGAAATGAAATTTCTATCATTCTTCCAAAAACACCAAAATTCGACACCGGTCCCACATGGTCCAAACATGAGGCTCGGACCAAAACCAAACACACATAACCCCACGAGTTCAAATATATAATTTATTTCAAGATTCGACCCCAAATTGAGGTTGAATTACCCAAAATCCCCAAAGCCCTAACTCTACCCAAAACCCCCAATTTCTACTTTGATTTCAAGGTTTAGGGCTAGGAATTTAGTAATTAATAGAGGAAATTGAAGAAAACAAGTTGAACAATGCTTACCCAAGAAGTTTTGATGAAAGGGAGCTTCAATGGACGCCTAAGTGCTTGGAGAAGAAAGGAGTTCGTGTATTTTTATGAAAATCCCGAGCTACTGTTCTGTTTTTAACTTAAAAATTCGCTGGGCAAAATTGCCCTTCGCGTTCGCGGGNCTAGGAATTTAGTAATTACTAGAGAAAATTGAAGAAAACAAGTTAGATGATACTTACCCAAGAAGCTTTGGTGAAGAATAGCTCTAAAAATCGCTTATGGGGTGTGGAGAAGAAGAGCTCGTGTGAAATTTGGGAATAAGCCCGCAATGGCTACTGTTTTGAACTTAAAAATTCGCTGGGCAAAATTGCCCTTCACGTTCGCAGGAAAGGGGCCGCGTTCGCGAAGGGTAAACTGGACACTTCATCGTGAACGCGTGAAATAGAATGCGAACGCGTAGAAGAAAATGTTGGGGGGGAGGGGGGGTCCAGGGACTGTTATACGCGAACGCGTGAGGGGCCACGCGAACGCGTTGAGGAAGCTGGTAAAGCTACGCGTTCGCGATAATGATGATGCGAACGCGAAGGAGGGGGAATTAGAACTACGCGATCGCGTGAAGTAGGACGCGAACGCGTAAGAGGGGAATACCAAAGCACTGCGAACGCGAGCCTGAGGCCGCGTTCGTGAAGAACAAAATGCCTGTGTAAAAATGCAGCAAAATCTGATCCTTTCCTAAGTGTCAAAACACCCCGAACCACCTCCAATTCACTCCCGAGCCCTCGGGGCTCCTAACCAATCACACACACTAACTCAATAACATCCTACGAACTTACTCGAGCGATCAAATCGCCAAAATAACATCAAAAATCATTGAATCAAGCCTCAAGATCATCATTTTCATTTCAAACTTCATAACTTCAAATTTTAGATATTTAGGTCCGAAACACGTCAAATGACATCCGATTTCGACCAAACTTTACAGAAAGCGCTTAACACATATTTAAGACTTGTACCGAGCGTCGGAACCAAAATACGAGCCCGATACCATAGTCTTTTAATCAATTTTCATTTCCATTTTCCTTAATAATTTCAGAAAAACAATTTCACAGAAAAATTCATTTCTCGGGCTCTCGACCTCGAAATTCGACTCTGGGCATATGCCCGAGTCTCATATTTTTCTACGGACCCTCCGGGACCGCCAAATCACGGGTCCGGGTCCGTTTACCAAAAATGTTGACCAAGGTCAACTTTAATCATTTTAAAGCCACATTTTGAAATTTTTCACAGAATTTAACATATAAGCTTTCCGGCTACGCGCCCGGACTGTGCACGCAAATCGAGGCAAGCAAAAATGAGGTTTTCAAGGCCTCGGAAGTACGGAAAAAGAGAGAAATCCGGTGATGAGCCTTTGGGTCGTCACATTCTCCACCTCTAAAACAACCGTTCGTCCTCGAACGAACAAAAGAAAGAAGTACCTGAGTCGGGAAATAGATGCGGATAACGGTTCCGCATATCAGACTCGGACTCCTAGGTCGATGCCTCAGGAGGCTGACCTCTCCACTGGACACGCACTGAAGGAAAACTCTTCGACCTCAACTGTCGAACCTGCCGGTCTAGAATAGCTACTGGCTCCTCCCCGTAAGACAGATCCTTGTCCAACTAGACAGTGCTGAAATCTAACACGTGGGCTGGATCGCCGTGATACCTCCGAAGCATGGACACATGAAACACTGGATGCACGGCTGACAAGCTGGGCGGCAAGGCAAGTCTGTAAGCCACCTCTCCCACACGATCGAGAATCTCAAATGGGCCAATGAACCTAGGGCTAAGCTTGCCCTTCTTCCCAAATCTCATCACGCCCTTCATAGGCGACACTCGGAGCAAGACTCGCTCACCAACCATGAAAGCTACATCTCAAACCTTACGATCCGCATAACTCTTTTGCCGCGACTGAGCCGAACGAAGCCTGTCCTGAATGATCTTGACCTTATCCAAGGCCTCCTGAATTAAATCTGTACCCAATAACCGAGCCTCCCCCGACTCAAACAATCCGACTGGAGACCGACATCGCCTACCATACAACGCCTCATATGGAGCCATCTGAATGCTGGACTGGTAGCTGTTGTTGTAGGCGAACTCTGCTAAAGGCAAAAACTGGTCCCACGAGCCTCCGAAATCAATGACACAGGCTCGGAGCATATCCTCCAATATCTGAATAGTCCTCCCGGACTGGCCGTCCGTCTGAGGATGGAACGCTGTGCTCAACTGAACCTGGGTGCCCAACTCCTGCTGAACTGCTCTCCAGAAGCACGAGGTAAACTACGTACCCCGATCCAAAATAATAGATACCGGCACCCCATGAAGGCGAACAATCTCTCGGATGTAGATCTCGGCTAACCTCTCCGATGAATAAGTGGTTGCAACAGGAATAAAATGCGCTGACTTGGTCAGCCTATCAACAATGACCCAAATAGCATCAAACTTCTTCCGAGTCATCGGAAGTCCAGTAACGAAATCCATGGTAATCCTCTCCCACTTCCACTCGGGAAGCTCAATCCTCTGAAACAAACCACCAGGCCTCTGATGCTCATATTTGACCTGCTGACAGTTCAAACATCGAGCCACATATGCAACGATATCTTTCTTCATCCTACACCACCAATTATGCTGCCGCAGGTCCTGATACATCTTCGCGGCGCCCGGGTGAATAGAATACCGAGAACTATGGGCCTCCGCTAGGATCAACTCTCGAATCCCATCGACATTGGGCACACAAACTCGCCCCTGCAACCTCAAAAACACCATCATCATCTAAGCTCACCTTCGTGGCACCTCCACGCTGCACCGTGTCTCTCAGGACACACAAATGGGGATCATCAAACTGCCGATCACGGATACGCTCCAACAACGATGAATGAGCGACCGTGCAAGCTAACACCCTGCTAGGCTCAGAAATATCCAACCTCACAAATCGATTGACCAAGGCCTGAACATCTAAAGCAAGCGGCCTCTGGCTGACCGGAATATAAGCAAGACTTCCCATGCTGGCGGACTTCCTGCTCAATGCATCGGCCACCACATTGGCTCTCCCCGGGTGGTACAAAATGGTAACATCATAGTCCTTCAATAGCTCTAACCACCTCCTCTGCCTCAAGTTCAACTCCTTCTGCTTGATCAAGTACTGCAGACTCTTGTGATCAGTGTACACATCACACGTCACACCATATAGGTAATGCCTCCATATCTTCAAAGCATGAACAATGGCTGCCAACTCTAGATCATGAACCGGATAATTCTTCTCGTGGATCTTCAACTGTCTCGAAGCATAAGCAATGACTCTGCCATCCTGCATCAATACCGCACCAAGCCCAATACGGGAAGCATCACAATAAACTGTATAAGGCCCTGAGCCTGAGGGCAAAACCAATACCGGTGCCGTAGTCAGAGCTGACTTGAGCTTCTGAAAGCTCGCCTCACACTCATCTGACCATCTGAACTGGGCACCCTTCTGGGTCAATCTGGTCATCGGGGTTGCGATAGATGAAAATCCCTCCACGAACCGTCTGTAGTAGCCTGCCAACCCCAAGAAACTCCGAATCTCTGTAGCTAATGCTGGTCGAGGCCAGTTCTTTACTGCCTCAATCTTCTTCGGGTCCACCTGAATACCCTCTACTGATACAACATGACCCAGAAATGCAACCGAACTCAACCAGAACTCGCACTTTGAGAACTTAGCATACAACTGACTATCCTTCAGAGTCTGAAGAACCACTCTGAGGTGCTGCTCGTGCTCCTCCTGGCTGCGGGAGTACACCAAAATATCATCAATAAAGACTATCACGAACATGTCCAAATATGGCCTGAACACTCGGTTCATCAACTCCATGAATGCTGCTAGGGCATTGGTCATCCCAAACGACATGACCAGGAACTCATAATGCCCGTACCGAGTGCGGAAAGCTATCTTAGCGACATCGGATTCCCTAATCCTCAGCTGGTGGTAGCCAGATCTCAAGTCTATCTTTGAAAATACCCTTGCACCCTGAAGTTGGTCGAACAAATCGTCAATCCTCGGCAGTGGATACTTGTTCTTTATCGTCACTTTGTTCAATTGCCGGTAATCAATGCACATCCTCATCGAACCGTCCTTTTTCTTCACAAATAACACCGGTGCACCCCAAGGAGAGACACTGGGTCTAATGAAACCCTTCTCCAACAAGTCCTGCAACTGATCCTTTAACTCTTTCAACTCTGGCGGGGCCATGCGATACGGCGGAATGGAAATGGGCTGGGCGCCCGGAGCCAGGTCAATACAGAAATCAATATCCCTGTCGGGCGGCATACCTGACAGGTCTGAAGGGAAAACCTCGGGGAACTCCCGAACAGTAGGAACAGAATCAATAGGAGGAACCTCTGCGTTGGAATCTCGAACATACGCCAGATAAGCTAAACACCCCTTCTCGACCATGCGTCGAGCCTTCACATATGAAATAACACTGCGGGTGGCATGACCTGGGGTCCCTCTCCACTCCAATCGGGGCAAATCTGGCAAAGCCAAGGTCACGGTCTTGGCGTGATAATCCAAGATAGCATGATATGGGGACAACCAATCCATCTCTAATATAACATCGAAATCCACCATGTCTAAGAGTAATAGATCAACACGGGTCTCAAGACCCTCAAACACTACCACACAGGAACGATGAACTCGGTCGACCACTATAGAATCACCCACTGGTGTAGATACATAGACAGGAACACCCAAGGCATCACTAGGCATAACCAAGTAGGGTGCAAAATAGGACGACACATATGAATACGTAGACCCAGGGTCAAATAGCACTGAAGCATCCCTATCATAGAC